>NW_026867478.1:812787-928071 GCF_020745735.1 Hemiscyllium ocellatum | reverse complement strand
CCTTACCCACTCGTTTGTGGGTGTTGGAATGATTGCTTCTGCGGTTAAGTATTTGGTTTGCGTGTGTTGTTTTTCTGTCGACGCTAGTTTGAAGTTCCCCATTGACTGTTCGCTCTACTGTGACATCTAAGAATGGCACTTTGTTGCTGTTCTCCTCCTCTTCAAACCAGGAGCCCCCTCAGGCCACAGTCTCACCACTTGGAACACCAATATACAGACTAGTCAAAGACCTCCACTGAAGACTAAAACACCAAGTCGAACACTCACGCCACTCCAGTTACTCCATCCAAGAATTCTTGAACACCAAAGACAACAAGATAGAAGAGGATGGAATAATACTGTCCATTGGCATAAAGCCCTGTTCACATCCATTAACATCAACGTGAAAAAAGAAAACTGAAGACACTACTTGAAGAACCAAAGACACAAACACCAAACAGCACCAACTTCATCAGCAAAGATAACACTGTCAAGCTCGTGGAGCTGTGCCTTAGCTCCCACTTCCTATTCAGTAACAAGACTAACAAACAAATCGACGGACCGCCCATGAAACCACCAATATCAGGATTCCTAACAGAAGCAATAATGCAGAGTTTCGAACAAACAGCCCTTCCAAAGATCCAACCCAAACTTTGGGTCGGCTACAGTGATGACATTTTGTCATCACAACGTGAAACAACTTAGAGGAAACCTACAACACCATCAACAATCTCCTTACTGGCATAAAATTCACAAAAGAGGAGAACAACAAAAAGTGCTGCTGTTCTAGATGTCACAGGAGAGCGAACAGTTAGTGGTAAATTCAAAACAGCGTCTACAGGAAACAACACACGCGAACCAAGTACTTTAGCTGCAGAAGCAATCATCCCAACACATGCAAACAAATCTGCATCAGGATGCTATTTCAACGAGCTACTTCACACTGCAGCACCCAGGAATGACGAAGATCGGGAAACAACGATACAGCGCATTTAAGAAGAATGGATAGCCTGTAGACCCGCTGAAAATTGCTTCCCTGACCGGGAATCGAACCGGTCTACAGCGCGCCTATATTGGAAAAAAAAACTACCCAGGTAAGTTTGCGCTACACCAGCTTCCGGGTCCGCTCCGCGCTTTTTTCGAAAAAGATATTTAAATTTAAACCGTGAAACAAACGTAACCGCATCTACAAACAGACACCGCCAAACAGCCCTTACCTGCTCCGCGGAGAGAGTGGGGATTGTTCACTCGTTTGTGGGTGTTGGGATGATTGCTTCTGCGGTTAAGTATTTGGTTTGCGTGTGTTGTTTTTCTGTCGACGCTAGTTTGAAGTTCCCCATTGACTGTTCGCTCTACTGTGACATCTAAGAATGGCACTTGTTGCTGTTCTCCTCCTCTTCAAACCAGGAGCCCCCCTCAGGCCACAGTCTCACCACTTGGAACACCAATATACAGACTAGTCAAAAACCTCCACTGAAGACTAAAACACCAAGTCGAACACTCACGCCACTCCAGTTACTCCATCCAAGAATTCTTGAACACCAAAGACAACAAGATAGAAGAGGATGGAATAATGCTGTCCTTTGACATACAGCCCTGTTCACATCCATTAACATCAACGTGACCAAAGAAAACTGAAGACACTACTTGAAGAACCAAAGACACAAACACCAAACAGCACCAACGTCATCAGCAAAGATAACACTGTCAAGCTCGTGGAGCTGTGCCTTACCTCCCACTTCCTATTCAGTAACAAGCCTAACAAACAAATCGACGGAACACCCATGAAACCACCAATATCAGGATTCCTAACAGAAGCAACAATGCAGAGTTTCGGACACACAGCCCTTCCAAAGATCCAACCCAAACTTTGGGTCGGCTACAGTGATGACACTTTTGTCATCACAACGTGAAACAACTTAGAGGAAACCTACAACACCTACGACGTGACTCTGATGTTCTCAGGGACACTTACTGACGCGAGACAGTAAAGAGTCTCGTTCCTGCAGATCAAGAATTCAAACCGGCTTCAGGACAATGAGAAAGATTAATTGGAGTGTGTGAAGAAGCTGTGAGCTGCATTTCAAACAGGTAGGTCGAGTCATCCATTGCGCCCTGGCCCTGTGCGTATCTAACGCCACCATGCTGCAGAGTTCTGACGTTAACACGGACATGCGCAGCAATGGGAACAGTCACAAGGTCAACAACCAACGATAATCAGCGTCAGTGCTTCCCTTCCATAGTCCCAACTTTGTGAAGCAGTATCTTATACTGGCAAAGGAAATACCCTTGTCCTCAGGTGCCTGCTTCATTTCGATCACGATTTCCAGCCCCTCACTGTTCTAGTCTCATTTCCAAACACTTGGCTCATAGCCTCAAAAGAAGCTCTGTGGGTATCTGCTTGTTCCACCCGAACAGGCAGATTCCCACCAGTCCCAATGTGAGTGAAATATCTTTCACCCTCCACTGATTTGAATCTTAAAGAAAAAACCGGGGAACAGTCTCCCTTTCGTTTTGACGACATTTCCAATTTTGTAGTCGGCAGGGTTCACACCTGCCTGGGGAAACCGCAATAGATTTCACGTCCGTCGCATTCACCACTCTGCCCACGAATAAAGACCCACACTGACAGCTTCATTTCCCAGGTCTCTCTGCCTGTGGAGCTGAGAAAGAGTGAATTATTGCTGGGTTTGTTTGAATCCAATCACTTCACAGGTTACGAAAGGGTTAAATATCTGCAAATGGAGAGTCTGGTTGTTTCACACCGAAAGATGAAATGAACTTTCAGTTAAAAGCAAAAACAGAAATTGCAGGAGCAATCAGCAGATCAGGCAACATCGGTGGAAAGGGAATCAGAGACAATATTTCAGAACTCTGTTTTCTCCCACAGGTACTGCCAAACCTGCTGAGTTTCTCCAGCAGTTCATCTTCCTGTCTCGGATTCTCAGCATCCGCAGTCCTTTACGTTAGAAATTAAATCATTTCAGCCTCATGTGCAGGAATGAGAATCATTTCAATTTCCCAAAAAATCGGCAGAGATTTCAAGGCATTTGGAAAAAAAGTAAAAGTGACATTAGGAAGAACATTTTGGCACAAGGAGTGGTTCGGATGCGTAAATCTCTGTCTGACTGTGACAAAGAGGCAGATTCACGTACACAAAAGGGAATTCTGTGGTCATGTTCAAAGTAACAATGTGGAGACTTACAGGGAGAAGGTAAGAGAATGATACGAATAGAGACTCCCATTTACTTGCTGTGTAGAACCAGCAGAGCTAAGGTGGGCCTCCAAATGCGCTGTGACACATGTTGTGATTCAGAGTGAACTCACAGTTCGACCAACGGAAGGTGGGAATTTAGAAAAGTTTATATTTACACAGTCTCCTCACATCAACGCAACAGCAAAATGGTTTAATAATCCGCCAATGCAGAGAACACGGTTCCTGGAGATGGGACAAACTGCTGACTCAGGGCTATCAGTCCACATTGCTCTCTTTGCCACCAGTTCTGAGGGAGAACATTGGAGGGCCAAAGGAGTGAATAACGATCTGTGTAGGAGGGTGACTAACTGTTAATGGAGACTGTTGCTGGCTAACGATAAGTCGTGTGTAACAGCAGAAGATGTAAAAATAAGGCCTCGTGTGGGTGTGGTCGGGGTCAAGGGCATGGGGGAGTTCGGGTCCGAACAATATTGAACTCGATGTTGAAGACTTGATGACTATAGGATCTCCAAGTAGAAAATGAGGCGTTGGTCTTCAATCAGGGGCTGAACTTTGCTGGAATACTGCTGCAAGCCTGAGACAGAGAAGTAGGCCAGGGTACAGGGTGGAGTGTTAAAGTGACAGGCAACCAGAAGCTCAGCCTTTTTTTCGGCAGAACCGAGATATTCTGCGAAGCAGTCACCCAGTTTATGCTTCATGCTACTTTGGGGAAACCACACTGTGAGCAACGAATGTAGTGGACTAGTTTGTGACAAATGTGCAGGTAAAGTGCTGCTTCACCTGGAAGGTATGTTCGATCCCTTGGATATTCAGGATGGAGCAGGTAAATGGGCAGGTGTTACACATTCGGCGGTTGCAGGGGAAAGTGCCTTGGGACAATGGGAAGTAGGTGTGGGGTGTGAGAGTGAAGGACGAGTGGACCCAAGGTGAAAGCCCTGCCCATTTACCTCCTCTCATATATAAATCCGTGAAGTTGAAAGAACACTCCATAGAATGATTCAGTACCACGTGACTCATGAACTAATTCGTATTCATGTTCCGGGGCCAGCGCCATTATTGCGTCACAGCAACTGCAGGCCATCATCGGGGGCTCGCCCTATGACGTCATGGTGCGACTGGAATTTCCCGGGACAGTTTATCAAAGAAACCTCCCTGTGGGTCAGGGCAGCCCTGCATCGGGAAGCACTGGGATGGTCAACCACTATCAGTTTAGATGGGGAACACATCTCCACATTACACAGCCTCGAGGCAAATTTCCCTTCCTTTGACTTAAAGTTCAAGAGCACTCAAACCGAAATTCCCAAGGTACGTTTGGCAGAATTCCTTCCAGGTGTTCGCTAAATATATCTATGAGCACTTTGTTAAAGTTTGAACATTGCGAGTGTTGAAATTTTGTGCTTTTGAGCGAAATCACAGTTCGGAAAAAAAGAATGTGGGAATTTAGACAGAGTTTATATTTGTACAACGGCGATGTGTCTGCGGGTGTGTGATGGGAGCATCACCCAGAAGGGAAACCATCTCTCCTATTCAGTCAATGTCGTCTTTAGCAACTTTCCCGTCTAACGGCGCACTGTTCTGCACCTCGCCTTCTCATCTCTTTCACAAAAAACTTCGACATAAATATTTCACATTGATATACTGGCCCAATGTGCACAGTTGAGATGACAGCCTCGTGGAGGTCTGACTGGTCTTCTGTTGTTCTCTGTATCCTGTGTTGAGGAGGGCAATGCTTGTCACTGGTCACTCCGGTGTTACAGAAAAGTTTAGAAACAAAATGTTTTAAATTTCTACCAGTAGAGAGGACCCGGGACAAACAGCAGCAGGGAGACAGAGTGAGAAGCAGCTGTTCTGGAAACTCTTTGCCGCTTGCAATTCTCAGAGCAATGTCAAATGTATTTCACACTGAGCAAGACTCAGCTGGCTGAAGAGGAACAGCGGGGATGCTTGAGCAGTGTCTGTGTTGCTCGTTGGTCTCTGGGTATGATTCGCGGTTTGGGCCTTCTATTGTGCAGGCTTGCAGGAGATCCAAGGTTCGAATCTCCCATGAACCTGCGTTTCCTGGTTTGTGCAAGAGTGCCCGCTTAACTTTCTCAGAAACCACTTTCGCTAAAGTCGGTTGGGCTGCTTGGAGTACAAATTGAGCAGAAAGCAAGAAAGTGAAATGATGGAATATAGCGTTGACGTCAGTGGCGCCGTGTTTTTAGAATGGCAGCGATGCGGGTAGATTGGAAAATTAGGAAAGCTCTCCTCGGAGAACAGAAGTTTGAAATCTGGCCTGATTGAAGTTTTCCAAGTCATGCGGGGTCCAGACAGGGAAAGTAATGCAGTTAAAATGCTCCCACGCCTGAAAGAATCGGCAGGGTTTGAAAGTCATGAGGAAAAGAACTAAAAGTGACATTAGGAAGGGTGAGGTTAGGGTCAGCAAATCTCCTGACATTGACAAAGAGGCAGATTCAATAGACGCGTAAGGGAATTCGGTGGTCATGTTTAAAGTAACAATGTGCAGAAATACATGGAGAAGGCAAGCGAATGATACGAATAGAGACACACGTTTACTTCCTGTGTCGAACCAGCAGAGCGAAGGTGGGCCGCATGGCCTCCGTCTGCGCTGTGACACATGCTGTGATTCAGTGTGAAATCACAGTTCGACCAACAGAATGTGGGAAGTGAGAAAAAAAGTTTTTATTTACACAGCATCCATACGTCTGCGCACCAGCATATTACACGACAGCAGCGGAGGTCTTTGACATCAGTCTGGAACGTGCATGCCGCGTGCCAGATGAAAGGCTGAAGGGACCTGGGGAAAACGGGAGCGGGCTGGGCCCATAACGCAGAGATCGATGGATTAAAACCATCCTCTGCTGTTGCTCGATGTCTCCTTGAGCAGCTTTCTTTTGTAATGGTGCTGTGCTCTGTTCTGTATCTTGCCTTTGCACCTACTTCCTGAGTGTCTGAATGCCCTGTATCATACCGATATACTCGCGAACCTCACTCGGTTCAAGTAACATGCTTTTGGAGGTCTGAGTGGTCTTCTCCTGTTCTTCGTCGGTTTCCTATGAATTGATTCGCAAAACCACTTCTCTGAGATGCCAATGAGCTGATAAAGTTGAAACGCATGCCTTGCGGTTTCGTCCATTCCCTGCAGTTATCCGCCACCCTGGTTCCGACCTGAATGACAAGACGATCAGCATTTCAGAAACTGTATCACCACTCAGACACAGTCCCTGACTATTAGGACAGATATCACCGATTGTGAATAACCTCAGAGAGAGAGAGAGAGAGACAGGCAGTCACCGTGGACTCGATGGGCTGAACGGCTTGTGTCTGCGCGAGAATGGTGCTACGTGTTTATGCCGTCCCACTGCCTGTCTCTGGGACAGAGAGGCTGAGGGAGCAAAACTGGTTCATTTTTAACCGTCCCTTCCGTGTTGGACTGCCTGCAGTCCCTCAGCTCAGGGCCGTGGGGATGACTCTCAGTGAGTGAAGGTTTCACTCGGATTCTCTTCATCTGGGACACTTAGGGCTCAGATGTTAACTGCTGCGCGGTCGCAGCAAAGAAAACGATGCTGACTTTGCAATAGATTTCTGTAAGATTGCTGCGTGTGAGGAATTCTGAACACCAAGAAGGCTGCATAACAATGTATTCATATAAATTTACCTGGGCGAAGAGTCTTCGGTGTCCATTTCTCTCTGATCCGCCAGCTCAGCATCTTTCTATCTCTCCGATAACAGAAATTTGGAGCAAGTTCACAATCAAAGTTGCTCATTGACCACGCATTAGTGATTATTAATGATACCTCTCACCCCAAGGGATTGAGAGAGAGAGCAGGAGAGCGAATGTATTCGCGCCCCCCACCCACCCCACCCGAGCCCAGAACAGTTTGCAAGTAGAAACAAACTGGTTTAATTATCTATCAGTGGAGATAGTCCAGTTCCTGGGGATGAGACAAACATCAGCGCCCCGGGGATAGAATGACAAGCAGAAGTTCTGGAAACGCTTTGCTGCTTGCAATTCTTGGAGCAATGTGGAATGTACTTCACACTGAGCAAGTTTCAGCTGACTCAGAGTCTCCAATGTACATTATTCTCTGAGTTTATATTTGCACATCGACAATATGTCTGCACAACAGCACATGACACTACAGCAGTGAAGATCTTTTGACGTCATTCTCCAACATGCAAGTCACACGCCAGATGAAAAGCTGGATACTTCTCTGGAAAAGCTGCCATGCAGGTGCAGGAGAATGGCACAGCGGGTGCATGCTGGGATCACAACCCAGAAGCGATACCATTTTCTCCTATTCACTCAATGTCGTCTGAGCAGCTTTCCCGTATAACGGCGCTCTGTTCTGTTCCTTACCTTGTCATCTGCTTCCCAAAACTTCGGGTATCTGAGTTAAATATGTCACATCGATACACAAGTCAAATTTATACAGGTGCGCGGGCACACTTGTGGAGCTCTGAGTTGTCTGGTCCAGTTTTCTGTCGGTGTGTTCTGATCTCGTGTTAAACCTCTTCTCTCAGATGGCAATGAACCGGTGAAGCGTAACACATGACTTGCTGGTTTGCTCCATTCCTGCAGTAAAGAAACCAACGCCCGTGTAAGAAAAGACTCTCTGCAGGATTGCTGTGTCAAGACAAATTCTGAACACCAACAGGCTGCACAAAAATGCACTCATCACAATTTACCTGAGGGAAGGGTCCCCGGTGTCCATTTCTCTCTGTCCCGACAACACAACATCTTTCTGTCTCTCCGTTGACAGGACCTTTGGAACAAGTTCAAAGCTGCCCATTTCCTCCGCATGACTGTAACTGACTTCTCCTGCCTCACGTAATAGTGAGAGAGAGAGAGAGAGCAGAAGAGCGAATGGGCTCTGCCTTCCACCAGCACAGCTTGTAAGTAGAAACAAAATGGCTCAATTATCCACCAGTGGAGACAGCCGGGTTCCTGGGCACCGAACAAACAGCAGCGTCCTGGGAGCAGGGAGGCAGAATGAGAAGCAGATGTTCTTGAAACTCTTTGCTGCTTGTAATTCTGGGAGGAATGTACAATGTATTTTGTACTGAGCAAGTCTCAGCTGCTTCAGGAGCTGGGCGCGCACGTGGTTTTTGGCTCGTTGGTCTCGGGTTATGATGCTAGCTTTGGGTTTTCTAGCTTATACAGACGGGTGGGAAGTGCCGGGTTCCAATCCCAGGCGAACCCTCATTTCTCAAATTGACCTGAGCAAAACATGCCGGGTCAGTTTTCTCAGAAAGCCGCTTCGTGAAATCAGATCAGACTGCCTGAATTAGGGATGGGACAGAGGGACCATTGCAGAGAACACGGCGAAGGGAAACACTTGTTCAAAGTGAGAACAAGTCTTGCAGATTTTTCGCCCGCGCAATCCGAGTCTGAATGAAATCTCCACCTGTATTACGCTCAATTCTGAGGGTGATACTTCAGGAAGCTGGGAAGTGAAGTGATTGCAGACAGCACTGAACAGGTTGAAGTGAATGGTGCCGTGTACGAGGAATGTCAGTCATGAAGGTAGATTGGAAAGTTAGGGCAGTTGTCTTTCGAGAACAGAAGGCTGAAAGCTGGCCTGATTGAAGTTTTCCACATCATGAGGGTTTTAGACAGAGGAAATAATGCAGTGAAAATGCTCCCAGGGCAGAAAGGATCGAGAACAATTTGGTAGAGATTGAAAGTCATCAGGAAAATAAGTAAAAGTGACATTAGGAAGACCGTTTTCGCACAGGGAGTGGGGTCAGTAAGTCGCTGTCTGACAGTGACAAAGAGGCAGATTCAATGGACACAAAAGGGAATTCGGTGGGCATGTTCAATGTAACAATGTGCAGATTTACAGGGAGAAGGCGACAGAATGAGACACTTATTTACACATTGTGTTGAGCCAGCAGAGCTAAGGTGGGCTGCATGGCCTCAGTCTGCGCTGTCACACATTTTGTGATTCTGAGTGAAATCTGAGTTGGACCAACAGAATGGAGGAAATTTGACAATGGGATATATTCTGCCCAACAGGATACTCCATCACAGCAATGAAGGTGTTTTGACATCATTCTCGAAGGTACATGACACAATGCAGATTCAAAACCGAGTATTCCTTTGACTCACTGAGTAATTTGTTTACAGGTATTCAGTTGAGGTGAGCGGAGTTGCGCATTGGGCACCACTCCAGTTGATCTGTCGAAGCTGTTTTCTCCTGTGTGATAGACCCACCAGCACTCCAATTTGCTGTGCTTCCAGTCAGTCGATGCAGATTACTGACCCATACTGATCCACGGGCCACGATGACCCAGCTGTGGTGACAAGCTTGTGAAGGTCTGAGTGCTCTTCTCATGTTCTCTGTCTGGCTGCTGTGATCCGAATCATCAAACTTCTCTTCTCTGAGATAGGAATAAACTGGTGAAGGTGAAACACATCAGTTGCGGTGTGTTCCATGCGCAGGAGGCCCTGCAGTAATTCCCCACGCTTTTTCACACAGCAGCATCCTCTCGGTGAATTACACTTGGCAAAGCAAAAACGACTGAACCAAATCAGTGTCCGCCACAGTATTTTACTGACACCGTTTATAAAATTCAGGCTCACCGTTAATTAGATTAGATTACTTACAGTGTGGAAACAGGCCCTTTCGGCCCAACAAGTCCACACCGACCCGCAACCCACCCATACACCCCTTACCTAACACTACGGGCAATTTAGCATGGCCAATTCACCTGACCCGCACATCTTTGGACTGTAGGAGGAAACCGGAGCACACCCACGCAGACATGGGGAGGACGTGCAAGCTCCACACAGTCAGTCGCCTGAGGCAGGAATTGAACCCAGGTCCCTGGCGCTGTGAGGCAGCAGTGCTAACCACTGTGCCACCTGATGAAGGACTTATACGCGAAACGTCGAATTCTCTATTCCTGAGATGCTGCCTGGCCTGTTGTGCTTTGACCAGCAACACATTTTCAGCTGTGATCTCCAGCATCTGCAGACCTCATTTTTTACTCGATAATTTTAACTGTGTCCAGTGAGAGGAAAGAATTTGCTGTTGGTGGGAAACATTTCTATCCCAACTCGCTGTCACGCTCCTGATAAATTGAAACATAAAGCTGGGAGTCTCTGGATTATGTTGCAAAAACACCGGTATTATGTTATTCACACCGCACTGTCACCAACTGAAAGAAGCGGCTGCCCAGAGACAGACGGCTGTGTTTAAATCCAGCGAGGAACTGGGGGAGCTGAGCATTTACCCAAACACTGGGCACACCACCTCCCTGACACAGTGTTCACAAATCAAACTGACAGCAAAGCTTCACGTGTGATCGAAAGTTTCCGGAAGAATCAGAAGACTTGGATCAACAGATATCCGGAGCGAACGTACTCCTTTCTTGATTTCAAATGTAAGAAGATGACTTCAGTGAGCTTGACATGATTTGAACACGCAATCTTCTGATGTGGAGTCAGACGCGCTCCCGTTACGCCACAAGCTCACAGATGGTTTCCAACTCTCTGTCAATAAAACTCTGAAAGAGTTGCGGATGCTGTGTCTATCAGAAACAAAAAACAGGAGTTGCCGGTGACCCTTCCACAGAACTGATGGGGATTGGGAAAATGCCGGTTTATATGCAGGAGATATGGTGGGAGGAAGGCGGAGATCAGGACAGAGCCCGAAGCGAAGGAAGATCTGTTGGACAGAAAAGTTGATAACGATCTGCGTGGGAGGGTGAATAACTGTTAATGGAGATTGTTCGTGGCTAAGAATAGGTAGTGTGTAATGACAGACTATGTGATAACAAGGCTTGGTGTGTGTGGTAGGAATGAGGATACTATGGGGTTCAGACCCTAGAATTGCGCCACAAGCTCACAACTAGTCACTAGCCTCTCGTTCACGATTAAGGGAAGTGATCGCACTGCAATGATTTTACGTTATGAGTAACAACGGAGATCAACAGTTCATGTCTGTTCTGTCTCTTCCCCCTCTCCTTCTGTCTCTCGAAACAATTTCCAACTATACCTCAATAAAAAGCTGAAAGAACTGTGGATGCTGTAAATCAGAAACAAAAAAAAACAGTAGTTGCCGATGACCCTTCCACAGAACTGATGGTGATTGGGAAAATGCCGGTTTATATGCAGGAGATATCATGGGAGGAAGGCGGATGCAGTAAATGATAGATCAGGACAGACCCCAAGGCGAGGGAAGAACTGTTGGACAGGAAAGGGAGTTGATGACGATCCCCGTGGAAGGGTAATTGGAGACTGTTCGTGGCTAAGAACAGATAGTGTGAAATGACAGACTATGTGATAACAAGGCTTGGTGTGTGTGGTAGGGACGAGGCCGTAGAATTATTGAATTAGATATTGGGACCAGAGGGATGTATGGTCCCCAAGTGTAATATTCGGTGCTCTTCGTTCTGCTGGTGCTGAGCTTCGCTGGAACACTACAGCAAACCTGAGACAGAGATGTTGGCCAGGGAACAGGGTGGGGTGTGGAATTGGCAGGCAACTGGAAGCTCAGGGTCTTTTTTGCGGCAGAACGTAGATGTTCTGTGCAGCAGTCACCCAGTTTACGCTTCGTTTTCCCCATTGTAGATGAGATCACATTGTGAGTAGCAAATGCAGTAGACTGGGTTGTGGGAAGTGCAGGTAAATTGCCACTTCACATGGAAGGTACGTTTGGGCCCTTCGATAGTCAGGAGGGAGCAGGTAAATGTGCTGGTGTCACACATTCGGCAGTTGAAGGGGAAAGTGCAGTTGGACTATTCGGGTGGGAATGGGGTTAGGGTTGATGGGAATAAAGGAAGAGTGGACCCAAGGTATAACTCCTGCCCATTTAACTATCCGCCAAATAAAGGAATTTGTTAAGTGTCTACAAGGAAATTTTCTAATTCTAAATGTGGATGTACATACTGGCGAGGGTGCAAAACCTAAGGGCCAGCAACCCGAATTCTATTAACTTTACAATAGTGATTGAAAATAATATATCGGATCTAAAAGTTAAAGTTCTAAATTGGAAGAAGACTCAGATATTAGGCAAGATCTTTCAAAAGCTGATTGGGGCAGTTGTTCACAGGTTGAAGGACTGCTGGAAAATGGGCAGCCTTCAAATATGAGATAACAAGAGTCCAGACACAGTGTATTCCTGTTAGGGTGAAAGAAAAGGCTGGTAGGTGTAGGGAATGTTGGATGACTAGAAAAATTGAGATTTTGTTTAAGATAAAGGAGGATGCATACGTCAGGTATCGACAGAGAGATCGAGTGAATCCTTAGAGCATAAAGGTAGGACGAGTAGACTTAAGAGGAAAATCATGAGGGCAAAAAGGGGACATGAGATAGCTTTGGAAAATAGAGATAAGGATAACCCAAAGGGTTTTTATAAATACATTAAGGACAAAAGGATAAAAAGGGAGAAAATAGGGCCCCCCAAAGATCAGCAAGGTGGACTTTGTGTGGAGCTGCAGTAGATGGTGGGGGTGGGGTGGGGGGGGGGTGGTGGGGGGATACTGAACAGATATTGTGCATCAGTGTTTACTGTGGAGAAGGGCATGGAAGATATAGAATGTGAGAAAGTAGATGGTGACATGTTGAAAAAATGTCCATATTACAGATGAGAAATTGCTGCATATCTTGAAATGCATAAAAGTGGATCAATCCCAAGGACCTGATCAGGAGTACCCTAGAACTCTGTGGGCAGCTGGGGAAGTGGTTGCTGGGCCTGTCACTGAGATATTTGTATCATCCATAGTCACAGGTGAGGTGCCAGAAGGCTAGAGGGTGGCTAACGTGGTGCCACTATTTAAGAAAGGTGATAAGGAAAAGCCAGGGAACTATAGACCGGTGAGCCAGACATCCGTGATGGACAAGCCTTTGGAGAGAGTCCTGAGGGATAGGGTTTACATGTATTTGGAAAGGCAAAAATTGATTAGGGATAGTCAGCATGGCTTTATGCTTGGGAAATCATGTCTCACGAACATGATTGAGTTTTTTGAAGAAGTATAAAGTGGACTGATGAGGGCAGAGCGATGGACGTGATCTATATGGACTTCAGGAAGGCGTTCATCAAAAGGTTCCCCATGGGAGACTTGTGAGGAAGGTTTAATCTCATGGCATGCAGGGACAACTCGCCATTTGGATACAGAACTGGCTAGAAGGAGGAAAATAGAGGGAGATGATGGAGGGTGGCTTCTCAGACTGAAGGCCTGTGACCATTGGTGTATCACATGGATCGATGCTGGGTCCGCTACTTTTTGTCATTTATATAAATGATTTGTATGTAAACAGAGGAGGTATAGTTAGTAAGTTTGTAGATGACACCAAAATTGGAGGTGTAGTGGACAGCAAGGACGGTTACCTCAGATTACAACGGGACCTTGATCAGATGGGCCAATGGGCTGAGAAGTGGCAGATGGAGGTTAATGTAGATAAATATGAGGTGCTGCATTTTGAAAAAACAAATCAGAACAGGACTTTTACACTAAATGTTAAGTTCCTTGGAAGTGTTGCTGAACAAAGAGACCTTGGAGTTCAGGTTGATGGTTCCTTAAAAGTAGAGACGCAGGCAGATTGGATAGTAAAGAAGGCGTTTGGTATGCTTTCCTTTGTTGGTCAGAGCATCGAGGATAGATGTTGGGAGCTCATGTTGCCACTGTACAGAACATTGGTCAGGCCACGTTTGGAATATTGCATGTAATTTTGGTCTGCTTCCTATCGGAAAGATGTTGTGAAACTAGAAAAGGTGCAGAAAAGATTTACAAGGATGTTGCCAGGGTTGGAGGGTTGAGCCTTAGGGAGAGGTTGAATCGATTATTTTCTCTGGAGTATCAGAGGCTAAGGGGTGACCGTATAGAGGTTTGTAAAATCATGAGGGATATGGATAGGGCAAATAGACAAGTTCTTTTCCCTGGGATGGGGAAGAACAGAACTAGAGGGCATAGGTTTAGGAAGGGGAGAGGAAAGATATAGAAGGGACAGAAGGTGCAACCTTTTCACGCAGAGGGTGATGCATGTACGGCATGAGCTGCTGGAGTAAGTGATAGAGGCTGGAATAATTACAGCATTTAAAATGCATCTGGATGTGTATATGAATAGGAAGGTTTTGTGGGGATTTGGGCCAAGTGCTGTCAAATGGGACTGGATTAGGTTAGGATATCTGGGCTGCATGGACGAGTTGGACCGAAGGATCTGTTTCCGTGCTGTACATCTGTGTCACTCTGTGAGACTCCATTGGATTCTCTAGGAGAAATTGAGGACTGCAGATGCTGGAGATCAGAGCTGAAAATGTGTTGCTGGAAAATCGCAGCAGGTCAGGCAGCATCCAAGGGATTCTCTGCCCAAGAGAGCAGTTGAGACAGCTTCATGAAGTATACTGAAGACACAGTTGGATGGGTTTTTGCATGGTAGGGGAATTAAGGGTAGTCGGGATAGTGCAGGTTGGTGGAGCTGTGATCTTAATGAATGGCGAAGCAGGCTTGACCAAATGGTCTACTCCTGCTTCTGTTACTATGAATCTGTAACATTGCATTTCCCGCGGCAGGAGTTTTCCCACGGCACGAAGGAGGTTTTCTGAAATAAATTTAAACCCCTTGCTTTGCTTGAACTCAAACTGCATTGACTTGGAGGAGAGTGGGATTTGCAAAGTCTCCTCCCCTCCACACGTGCCTCAACTGCAGGGCAGCTGTCCGGCCCGCCCTCCATTGTTGACGTCACAATGCGGATGCAGCCCTGTCAGCTTCAGAGTGAAACTTCCTCCCTCTGGGCAACATCTGGGAGCAAAGCATTGTCTCCCTCTTTCCATATACCATCCTCCAGCAGCGAGGGGGGAGGGGAGGTAGGGGTGGGTGAAACACTGTTCACGTGTAGCAACTGGAGTGAATCCAGGGAAGGGGCAGACACTCCAAAGGTGCTCAAATACTTTCTATCTCTCTTTAAAGCTATTTTCCTTGTGTATTCCCTCAGTTTGGCACGTATACAATTTGCACCCTCGAAAAGGATTGCTTCTTTCCTCATGTTCACAACTAAAAGCTTACATTCCCATGGAACTGAGCAGCATTTAAGGGATTGGCACATTGTTAAAAAAAAGATATAGAGCCGGAGGCATGTGGCTCGTTGGTCTAGGGGTATGATTCTCGCTTCGGGCTTTCTGGTGGGTGGACCTGCGAGAGATCCCGGGTTCAAATCCCGGGCGAGCCCTTGTTTCTTACATTGCCTTGTGCGAAAACGGCCAATCAACTTTCTCAAAAAGCAGCTTCGTTAAACGAGATCCGACTTCCTGACTCAGGTCTGTAGCAGAGCTACCATTACAATGAATGCGGCAAGGGCAGCACTTATTCAAAGCCAAAACAAGTTTTACTTCACACAGAGGGTGGTGGGCGTTTGGAACGCATTGCAAGCAGAGGCGGTAGAGGCAGGCACGGCAGATTCATTTAAGATGCGTCTGGATAAATGCATGAGTGGGTGGGGAGTAGAGGGATACAAATACTTAGGAATTGACCAACAGGTTTAGACAGTACATTTGGATCGGCTCAGGCTTGAAGGGCCTGTTCCTGGGCTGTAAATTTTCTTTGTTCTTTGTTCTATATGGTGTATATCTGATATTGTTGGCTGTTGTAAAAGTTTCTTTGTAATTATTATTCACCTTCTAATGTAGTAATGGAGTTACGTCCTTTTTTGTCATAATTTTTTATTTAACAGGTCAGCAGGAAGTCATTCAGCAATTTTACTGCCTTTCTTTTCTCCAGCAGTCTTAACATTTCATTTTCATATCCTTGATTCAGCTCCATTTCCAGCATCTTTGTAGGCAGTTTGTTCCATGTTATTGTCACTGAAATAAAGTTTTCCTCCATACACACCTAAGCCTATCTGTCTGCAAGAGGGTTTTCAGGTTTCTGTGGCCTGGATAATATGTGATCAGCAGGCATCTGGCAATCTACAGGAATTGCCACCTATGTTATGTTCATTTAACTGTACTGACAGTGATCACTTAATTTGTGATTTTTCTTTGCAGGAAGACGTGCAGAAAGAAATCTGAAAGCAAATGATACATCAACTTCTGACAGAGGCACTTGATTCATTCGGACTTGAATATCAGCACCCATTCCAATCAAGAAGACATGTTTGCTTTTGTTTGCTTGAAAGATTTTGGACACTGGTGTGGCAGGAAGAATACTGAGACACCCGAGTGAGGGAGATTCAGTGCGCTGACTGTGAAAAGTGCTTCAAACCACTTACTCAGCTATAGGGAATCAAAATCTCACCCCTCACTGTGGGAAAGACTATGTCCCCGTTCTGTTTGTAATTTCAAACCTTTCCCCATCTCTGCTGGAAACCCACAGACTCATTCACACCGGGAGAGGCCATTCACCTGCTCACTGTGCAGGAAGGGCTTCAGTCGGATCAGCCATCTGCAGGCGCACGAGTGGGTCCACAAGGGAGAGAAGCCATTCACATGCCCCACGTGCAGGAGAGGGTTCACTCAGTCAGCTGCACTGCTGACCCACCAGCGGGTCCACACCGGAGAGAGGCCATTCACCTGCTGTCAGTGCCGGAAGGGCTTCACCTGCTCCTCCCACCTGCGGAGGCACCAGTGAGATCACGCGCCATCGCAGGGGGATTGAACGAACGATGGCCGAGTGCCAAGTGCTTATGCACGAAACGTCGATTCTCCTGCCCCTTGGATGCTACCTGACCTGCTGAGCTTTTCCAACACCACGCTGTCGACTCTGATCTCCAGCATCTGCAGTTTTCACTTTCTCCTCGAGGGCAATGTTGGACTTGTCTTTTATTCACTCATTCACTCCTTACAGCCTCTCCTTTGTTGTGGCCTAACTGCACATACATCAATGCAAGTTTCAGAAAGATTTTTGCAGTTTTTTTTGGAAAAAATAACATTCTTCCCGACTTTAACGAAGTTTCTGAATATACGGTTTTAGTTATTCTCAATTTTAAATATCAACTATTTCCCACTTGCCGTGTTTCCCAGGTAAAGTCATCACCATCCATTCTCTCTTCCCCAGAGAAAGACTTCATACAGCGATCAAAGAGGGCTGAGGCACGAGAAAGGACGATTGTGGGGGTGCGGGGGATGAGGGGTTCGCTGGTGGTGGTGGAGAAAGGAGGGAAATGGACAGGGGAACAGACTGGGGTTCAGAGCGTTGTGGGGGGAGAATAGAGGGTGCAGTGTGAGGAGAGAGAATAGGCAGGGGGCAGTGAATGGGGAGAGAGAATAGGCAGGGGGCAGTGAATGGGGAGAAAATGGACAGGGGGCAGAATGTGAAGAGAGAGACGGCTTTAATTTAATTTTTCTTGTATCCATCAATGTAAGTTTTTGTGTCCATTGCTCCCGATGCGATCTCTATAACATTGGGGAGACTGGAGAGTCAAGTCACATCTGCGGGACTCTCCTGCGCGCATTTATAGGAAGAAAAACCTACCCAGGTTAACTTGCGCTACACCAGCTTCCGGATCCACTCCGCGCTTTTTTCCAATAAAGGCGCGCAGGAGAGTCCCGGAGATGTGTCTTGACTCTAAGTCTCCCCAATGTTATAGAGATCGCATCGGGAGCAATGGACATAAAAAAATTACATTGATAGATGTACCGGTGAAAGTCTTCTTACTGCCGCAGCCCGGGTTCGATTCCCGGGCAGCGAGGCCATTTTCAGCCGAGCTACAAGGACAGATCTATGTCTCCCTGGTGGTCTAATGGTTCGGATTTGGCGCGCGGCCCGGGTTCGATTCCCGGTCAGGGACGCAGTTTTCCGCTGGCCTACGAGCTGTCCATTCTTCTGAAATGCGCTTTACAGTTGTTTATTGGTCTTCACCGTACCTGGGTGCTGCAGTGTGATGTAGCTCGTTGAAATCGCATCCTGATGCAGATTTGTTTGCATGTGTTGGGTTGATTGCTTCTGCAGCTACAAACGAGTGAACAGTCTTCACTCTCTCGACGGAGCAGGTCGGGGCTGCTTGGCAGTGTCTGTTTGTAGACGCGGTTAGGTGTGTTTTACAGTTTAAATTTACTTTTTCTTGTGTCCCTTCATTCTGCATAAAATTCAAGAGCCCTCAAACCGAAATTCCCCAGGTATTTTTGGGAGAATTTCTTCCAGGTGTCCGCTAAATATATCTCTGAGAACTTTGTAAAGTTTGAACATTGTGAGTGTTGACATTTTGTACTTTTGCGCGAAATCACAGTTCGAAAAAAACAGAATGGTGCAACTTAGACAGAGTTTATACTTGCACAACGGCGATATGTCTGCGGGTGCATGATGGGAGCATCACCCAGAAGGGAAACCATCTCTCCTATTCACTCAATGTCGTCTTTAGCAGCTTTTCCGTAGAACGGCGCACTGTTCAGCACCTCGCCTTTTCTTTTCTTTCCCATAAAACTTTGACATAAATATTTCACATTGATACACTGGCCCAATGTGCACAATTGAGATGACACACTGGTGGAGGTCTGAGTGGTCTTCTGTTGTTCTCTGTACCCTATGTTGCGGAGGGCAATGCTTATCAAGGTTCACTCCGGTGTCAGAGAAAAGTTGCGAAACAAACGGTTTAACTTTCTGCCTGTGGAGGGAGCCCGGTTTCTGGGTCCGGGACAAACAGCAGGAGGGAGACAGAATGAGAAGCAGCTGTTCCGGAAACTCTTTCCCGCTTGCAATTCTCAGAGCAATGTCAAATGTATTTCACACTGAGCAAGACTCAGCTGGTTAAAGAAGTGGAGCGGGGGTGCTTGTGTGCTCTCGGTGTGGCTCGTTGGTGTCGGGGTATGATTCTCGCTTTGGGTCTTCTACTACGTAGACTTGCGCGAAATCCTGAACGAGCCCGCGTTTCCTGACTTGTGCAAGAGTGCCCGGTTAACTTTCTCAAAAAGTACCTTCGCTAAAGTGCGGGCTTTTGCCCGAAACGTCGATTTTACTGCTCCTCGGATGCTGCCTGAACTGCTGTGCTTTTCCAGCACCACTAATCCAGATCTGGTTTCCAGCATCTGCAGTCATTGTTTTTCCCGCTTGGAGTACAAATTGGGCAGAAGGCAAGGAAGTGAAATGATGGAATATTGCGTTGACGTCGGTGGTGCCGTGTTTAAGGAATGTCAGCACTGAAGCAAGATTGGAAATTTGGGACAGCTCTCCTCGGAGAAGAGAAGTTTGAAATCTGGCCTGGTTGAAGCTTTCGAAGTCATGCAAAGTTTAGACAGAGAAAGTGATGTAGTCAAAATGCTCCCACGCCTGAAAGGATCGGCAACAATTCAGCAGAGTTTTAAAGTCATGAGGAAAAGAACTAAAAGTGACATTGGGAAGAACGCTTTCGTACAGGGAGTGGTTGCGTTCAGTAAATCCCTAACTGACACTGACAAAGAGACAGATTGAATAGACGCAAACGGGAATTCGGTGGTCATGTTTAAAGTAACACTGTGCAGAATTACATGGAGAAGGAAAGAGAATGATACGAATAGAGACCCACGTTTACTTACTGTGTCGAACCAGCAGAGCGAAGGTGGGCCGCATGGCCTCCGTCTGTGCTGTGACACATGCTGTGATTCAGAATGGAATCACAATTCGACCAACAGAATGTGGGAAGTTAGGAAAAAGTTTATATTTACACAGCGTCCATACGTCTGCGCAACAGCATATGATAGGACAGCAGTGGAGATCTTTGTCATCAGTCTCGAAGGGACCTGTGGAAAACTCTCGGTATGTAGGAGCAAAGTGGCGTAGTGGTTGTGTGCTGGGCTCATAGCCCCGAGGTCGATGGATTGAAGTCATCCTCCGCTGTAGTGCAATGTCTCCTTGAGCGGCTTCCTTTTGAATGGGGGCTGTGCTATATTCTATATCTTGCCTTTGCACCTACTGCCTGAGTGTCTGAATACCCTGTATCATACCGATACTCTCGGGGAACTCACACGATTCAAGTAACATGCCTTTTGGAGGTCTGAGTGGTCTTCTCCTGTTCTTCGTCGGTTTCCTATGAACTGATTCGCAAAACCACTTCTTCTCAATGCCAATGAGCTAATAAAGTTGAAACGCATGCCTTGTACTTCCATCCATTCCCTGCATTAATCGCCATGCCGGGTCGGACGTGAATGACAAGACGATCAGTATGTCAGAAACCGTATCACCACTCAGATACAGTTCCTTCCTATGAGGACAGATATCACTGATTGTGAATCACCTCAGAGAGAGGCAAGTGGCAGAGAGTCGCCGTGGACTCGATGGGCTGAACGGCTTCTGTCTGCGCGAGAATGGTGCTATGTGTTTATGCCGTCCCACTGCCTGTCTCTGGGACAGAGAGGCTGAGGGAGCAAAACTGGTTCATTTTTAACCGTCCCTTCCGTGTTGGACTGCCTGCAGTCCCTCAGCTCAGATCCGTAGGGATGACTCTCAGTGAGTGAAGGTTTCACTCGGATTCTCTTCATCTGGGACACTTGAGGCTCAGATGTTAATTGCTGCGCGATCGCAGCAAAGAAACCGGTGCCCACTTTGCAATAGACTTTCTGTATTTTGCTTCATGAAGACGAATTCTGAACACCAAGCAGGCTGTACAACAATGTATTCATATGAATTTACTTGAGGGAAGAGTGCTTGGTGTCCATTTCTCTTTATCTCGCCAGCACAGCATCTTTCTATCTCTCCGATAATAGACCTTTGGAGAAAATTTATATTCAAAGTTACTCACTTCCCACGCATTAGTGTAAGTGATTTCTCTCACCTCAAGTGATTGAGAGAGACAGCAGAAGAGCGAATGGACTCTTCCCTCACCCCAGAACAGCTTGCAAGTAGAAACAAAATGGTTTACTTATCCGCCAGTACAGAGAGTCCAGTTCCTGGGGATGAGACAAACATCAGCGCCCCGGGGACGGAATGACAAGTAGATGTTCTGGAATCGCTTTCCTGCTTGCAATTCTTGGAGCAATGTTGAATGTATTTCACGCTGAGCAAGTTTCAACTGGCTCAGAGTCTCCAGTGTACATTACCCCCTGAGTTTATATTTGCACATCGGCGATATGTCTGCACAACAGCACATGACACTACAGCAGTGAAGATCTTTTGATTTCATTCTCGAACGTGCAAGACACACACCAACTGAAAAGCTGAATACTTTTCACTGAGTACTCGGGAAAGCTGCCGTGCAATGCGGGAGAATGGCACAGCGGGTGCATGTTAGGATCACAACCCAGAAAGGAAACCATTTTCACTTATTTACTCAATGTCGTCTTCAGCAGCTTTCCCCTATAACGGCGCTCTGCTCTCTCCTTTACCTTGTCATCTGCTTCCCAAAACTTCGTGTATCTGAGCTCAATGTGTCACATCGATGCACAAGTCAAATTTACACAGTTATTCTGGCACGCTTGTGGAGCTCTGAGTCGTGTTGTCCAGTTTTCTGTCGGTGTGTTCTGATCTCAAGTGTTAAGCCTCTTCTCTCAGATGGCAAAGAACCGGTGAAGTTGAAACACATGACTTGCTGTTTTTGTCCATTTCCTGCGGTAAAGAAACCGGCGCCCGTGTAATAAAAGACTCTCTGTAGGATTGCTGTGTCAAGACAAATTCTGAACACCAAGCAGGCTGCAGAAAAATGCACTCATACCAATTTACCTGAGGGAAGGGTCTCCATTTCTCTCGGTCCCGACAACACAGCATCTTTCAGTCTCTCCGTTAACAGGAGCTTTGGAACAAGCTCAAAGTTGCCCATTTCCTACGCATTTCTGTAACTGATTTATCCTGCCTCAACAACTAGTGAGAGAGAGAGCAGAAGAGCGTGTGGGCTCCTTCTTCCACCAGGACAGCTTGCAAGGAGAAATAAAATGGTTCAATTATCCACCAGTGGAGAGAGCCTGGAGACGGGACAAACAGCAGCGTCCTGGGAGCAGGGAGACAGATTGAGAAGCAGATGTTCTTGAAACTCTTTCCTGCTTGCAATTCTGGGAGCAATGTACAATGTATTTCGTACTGAGCAAGTCTCAGCTGCTTCAGGAGGTAGCTGCACCCATGGCTGGTGGCTCGTTAGTCTGGGATATGATTCTAGCTTTGGGTCTTCTCGCAAATGCAGACGTGTGAGAGTTCCCGGATTCCAATCCCAGGCGAACCATCATTTCTTAAATTGACCAGAGCAAAAATACCCGATCAATTTTCTCAAAAAGCCGCTTTGTTAAATAAGATCGGACTGCCTGAATTAGGGACGGCGCGGAGCTGCCATTGCGGTGAAGACGGCGAAGGGAAACACTTGCTTAAAGTGAAAACAAGTATTGCAGATTTTTCGCCCACGCAATCCGAGTCTGAATGAATCTTCCACCTGTATTACGCTCAACTCTGAGTGTGATACTTCAGCAAGCGGGGAAGTGAAGTGATTGCAGACAGCACTGAACAAGTTGAAGTGAATGGTGCCGTCCTGAGGAATGTCAGCAATGAAAGGGGATTGGAAAGTTTGGGGCAGCTCTCTTTGGAGAACAGAGGGCTGAAAACTGGCCTGATTGAAGTTTTCCACGTCATGAGGGTTTTAGACAGAGGACTTAATGCAGTGAAAATGCTCCCAGGCCTGAAAGGATCGAGAACGATTTGGCAGAGATTTAAAGTCATCAGGAAAATAAGTAAAAGTGACATTATGAAGACTGTTTTTGCACAGGGATGGGGTCAGTAAGTCGCTGTCTGACAGTGACAAAGAGGCAGATTCAATGGACACAAAAGGGAATTCGGTGGACATATTCAATGTAACAATGTGCAGATTTACAGGGAGAAGGCGACAGAATGAGACAGTTATGTACATATTGTGTTGAACCAGCAGAGCTAAGGTGGGCTGCATGGCCTCAGTCTGCGCTGTCACACAATTTGTGATTCTGAGTGAAACCGAAGTTGGACCAACAGAACGTGGAAAATTTGACAACGGATATATTCTGCCCAACAGGATACTCCATCACAGCAATGAAGGTGTTTTGACATCATTCTGGAAGGTACATGACACAAGGCAGATTCAAAACCGAGTATTCATTTGAATCACTGAGTAATTTGTTTACAGTTATTCAGTTGAGGTGAGCGGAGTTGCGCATTGGGAGCAACTCCAGGTGATCTGTCGAAGCCGTTTTCTCCTGTGTGATAGACCCACCAGCACTCCAATTTGCTGTGCTTCCAGTCAGTAGATGCAGATTACTGTCCCATACTGATACACGGGCCACGATGACCCAGCTGTGGTGACAAGCTTGTGAAGGTCTGAGTGCTCTTCTCCTGTTCTCTGTCTGGCTGCTATGATCCAAATCATCAAACCTCTCTTCTCTGAGATGGGAATAAACTGGTGAAGGTGAAACACATCAGTTGCGGTGTGTTCCATGTGCAGGAGGCCCTGCAGTAATTCCCCACGCTGTTTCACACAGCAGCAACCTCTCGGTGAATTATGCTTGGCAAAAAAAACCTATTAAACCAAATCAGTGTCGGCCACTGGATTTTAGTGACACCGTTTATACAATTCAGGCTCACCGTTAATGTGGAGAGGGGCCGTCAGACTGTAGTTTCCGCTCCTTCTGTTGAATAAAGATAATTTTAACTGTGCCCAGTGAGAGGAAAGAATTTACTGTTGGAGGGAAACATTTCTATCTGAACTCGCTGTCACGCTCCTGATAAATTGAAACATAAAGCTGGGAGTCTCTGGATTATGTTGTAAAAGCATCGGTATTATGTTATTCACACTGCACTGTCACCAACTGAACGAAGCAGCCGTGTTCAAACCCCGTGATGAACTGGGGGAGCTGAGCATAACACCACCTCCCTGACACAGTGTTCACAAATCAAACTGACAGCAAAGCATGATCAGAAGTTGCCGCAAATAATGTAATCCTTTCTTGATTTGAAATGTGAGAAGCTGCTTCTTAGTGAGCCTGTCGTGATTGGAGCACGCAACCTTCTAATCTGGAATCAGACGCGCTACCGTTGCGCCACAAGCTCACGGGCGCCCTGCGACCTCTATTCATGCTTAAGGGAAGTGATCGCACTACAATGATTTTCAGTTATGAGAAAAAACGGAGATCGACAGTTCATGTCTGTTCTGTCTCTCCCCCCTCTTCTTCTGTCTCTCGAAACAATTTCCAACTCTACCTCAATAAAAAGCTGAAAGAACTGTGGATGCTGTATATCAGAAACAAAAAACAAACAGTAGTTGCCGGTGACCCTTCCATAGAACTGATGGTGATTGGGAAAACGTTGGTTTCTCTGCAGGAGATATTGTGGGAAGAAGGCGGATGCAGTAAATGGTAGATCAGGACAGAGTCCAAAGCGAGGGAAGAACTGTTGGATAGGAAAGGGAGTTGATAACGATCTGTGTGGGAGGGTGAATGGAGACTGTTCGTGGGTAAGAATAGGTAGTGTGTAATGACAGACTATGTGATAACAAGGCTTGGTGTGTGTGGAAGGGACGAGGATACTATGGATTTCAAGCCCTAGAATTATTGAATTCGATATTGGGACCGGAGGGATGCATGGTCCCCAAGTGGAATATTCGGTGCTCTTCGTTCTGCTGGTCCTGAGCTTCGCTGGGACAATACAGCAAACCTGAGACAGAGATGTTGGTCAGGGAGCATAGTGGGGTGTGGAATTGGCAGGCAACTGGAAGTTCAGGGTCATTTTTGCGGGCAGAACGTAGATGTTCTGTGCAGCAGTCACCCAGTTTAGGCTTCGTTTTCCCCATTGTAGATGAGGCCACATTGTGAGCAGCAAATGCAGTAGTCTGGGTTGTGGTAAGTGCAGGCAAAGTGCCGCTTCACCTGGAAGGTAAGTTTGGGCCCTTGGATAGTGAGGAGGGAGCAGGTAAATGGGCTGGTGTCACACATTCGGCAGTTGCAGGGGAAAGTGCCATTAGACTATTGGGGTAGGAATGGTGTTAGGGTTGATGGGAATGAAGGAAGAGTGGACCCAAGATATAGCTCCTGCCCATTTGCCTATTTGCCAAATAGAGGAATTTATTACGTGTGTACAAGGACATTTTCTAATTTACAATGTGGATGTACATACAGGCGAGGGTGCAAAACCTTAGGGCCAGCAACCATAATTCTATTAACATTAGAATACTGTTTGAAAATAATATATCAGATCTAAAAGTTGAAGTTCTAAATTGGAGGAAGACTCAGGTATTAGGCAAGTTCTTTCAAAAGCTGACTGGGGGAAGATGTTTGCAGGTTAAAGGACTGCTGGAAAATGGGAAGCCTTCAAATATGAGATAACAAGAGTCCAGATACAGTATATTCCTGTTAGGGTGAAAGGAAAGGCTGGTAGGTGTAGGGAATGCTGGATGACTAGAGAAAATGAGATTTTGGTTAAGATAAAGAAGGATGCATGTATCAGGTATCGACAGAGAGATCGAGTAAATCCTTAGACTGTAAAGGCAGTATGAGCATACTTAAGAGGGTAATCATGAGGGCAAAAAGGGGGCATGAGATAGCTTTGGCAAATAGAGTCATGGATATCCCAAAGGGTTTTTTGTAAATACATTAAGGACAAAAGGATAACAAGAGAGAGAATAGGGCACCTCAACAAAGGCGGCCTTTGTGTGGAGCTGCAGTAGATGGGAGGGTTGGAGTGGAATACTCAACAGACATTGTGCATCAGTGTTTACTGTGGAGAAGGGCATGGAAGATATAGAATGTGAGAAAGTAGGTGGTGACATGTTGAAAAAATGCCCATATTACAGATGAGAAATTGCTGGATATCACTTTCACAACATTATTTCCTGTTTCTAGGTCCCTCATGACTTGGGAAACTTCGGTTCTCCAAGGAGAGCTGTCCCAATTTTCCAATCTACCTTCATTGCTGACATTCCCCAAACACCGCACAGCTCACGTCAACCTGTTCTACACTACATCCAACCATTTCACTTCCCTGTTTTCTGCCTTGTCCGTACTCCAGACAGCCCAACCTCGTTTTCACCAAGGTGCTTTTTGAGAAAACTCATCAGGCAGTTTTGCACAAGTCAAGTGACAATGACTGGGGCTTGTCCAGGATTTGAACCGGGGACCTCTCGCAACTCATCGAAGTGCCCAAAGGAAGAATCATACGCCTAGACCAACAAGGCAGAGAGCCGACCTGCGGCAACTGCCCCACACCACTTGAGTGACCGGACGTGCTCACTATGAAATACATTTGAGATTGCTCTAAGAATTGCGAGCGGCAAAGAGTTTCTCGAACAGCTGCTTCTCATTCAGTCTCCCTGCTGCTGTTTGTCACGTCCCCAGGAATCGGGCTCTCTCCACTGGCAGATAATTCAACCATTTTGTTTTGAAACTCTTCTATGACACCCGAGCGGCCAGTGACAAGCATTGCCCTCCTCTCCATAGGATACAGAGAACAGGAGAAGACCACGCAGATCTCCACGAGTGTATCAACTCGACTGTGCACATTGGGCCAGTATATCACTGTGAAATATTTATGCCCAAGGTTTTTTCGGAAGCAGCTGAGAAGGCGAGGTGCAGAACAGAGCGCAGTTATAAGGGAAAGCTGCTGAAGACGACATAGAGTGAATAGGAGAGAATGGGTTATGGTCCCAAGACGCACCTCTTGTGCCAGGGGTTACACTTCGGGTCCACTCTTCCTTCACTCGCAACACCCCACACCCACCTCCCATAGTGCCAAGTCGCTTTCGTCTGCAACCGCCGAATGTGTAACACCTGCCCATTTACCTGCTCCCTCCTGAATATCCAGGGGTTAAACATACCTGCCCAGGTGAAGCAGCACTTTTGCCACAACCTAGTCCACTGCGTTCGCTGCTCACAGTGTCGTTTCCCGAATGTAGCATGAAGCATAAACTGGGTGACTGCTTCGCAGAACATCCCGGTTCTGCCCGCAGGAAAAAAGCCCTGACCTTGCGGTTGCCTGCCACTTTAACACATCACCCTGTTCCCTGGCCAAATCTCTGTCTCAGGCTTGCAGCAGTGTTCGAGCTCCAGATGAAAGAACAACACCTCATTATCTACTTGGAGACCTTCCAGCCCTCCGGTCTTCAACATCGAGTTCCATAACTTTAGGGCCTGAACTCCCTCATGTCCTTGACCCCTATCACACAAATGACTCCTTGTTATCACCTCCTCTGCTATGACACACTACGTATTGTTCGCCACTAACAGTCTCCATTAACAGTTATTCGCCCTCTCACGCGGATCGTTATTCACTCCTACGTTCTTCCTATTGTTCTCTCCCTGAGCTGGCGGCAAACACAGCAATGTGCATTGGAGACTCTGAGTCAGTTGAAACTTGCTCAGTGTGAAGTACATTCCACATTGCTCGAAGAAGTGCAAGCAGCAAAGCGTTTCCAGAACTTCTGCTTGTCATTCTGTCCCCGGGGCGCTGATATTTGTCTCATCCCCAGGAACTGGACTAGCTCCACTGGTAGATAATTAAACCAGTTTATTTCTACTTGCACGTTGTTCTGGCGGGTGGGGCGGGTGTAGGGTGGGGTGCGGGTAGAGTCCATTCGCTCTTCTGCACTCTCTCTCTCCCTCTCTCTCTCTGAAACCCTTGGGGTGAGAGGTGTCAGTTGCATTAATGCGGGGAACATGAACAACTTTGATTGTAAACTTTCTCCAAAGGTCTGTTATCGGAGAGATAGAAAGATGCTGTGCTGGCAGGACAGAGAGAAATGGACACCGAGGACTCTTCGCCCAGGTCAATTCACATTGTTGTGCAGCCTTCTTGGTGTTCAGAAATCGTCTTCACGCAGCAATCTTACGGAAAGTCTTTGCAAAGTGGGCATCGCTTTCTTTGTTGCTACCGCGCAGGAGTTAACATCTGAGCCCCTAGTGACCCAGATGAAGAGAATCCGAGTGAAACCTTCACTCACTGAGAGTCATCCCCACGGCCCTGAGCTGAGGGACTGCAGGCAGTCCAACACGGAAGAGACGGTTAAAAATGAACCAGTTTTGCTCCCTCAGCATTCTCTGTCCCAGAGACAGGCAGTGGGACGGCATAAACACGTAGCACCATTGTCGCGCAGACACAAGCCGTTCAGCCCATCGAGTCCACGGCGACTGCCTGTGTGCCTCTCTCTCTGAGGTTACTCACAATCGGTGGTATCCGTCCTAATAGTGGGGGAACTGTGTCTGAGTCGTGATGCGGTTTTTGACATGCTTGTCATTCACACCTGAACCAGGGGAGCGAATTACTGCAGGGAATGGACGAAAATGCAAGACATTTGTTTCAACTTAACCAGCTCATTGGCATCGCAGAGAACTGGTTTTTTCGATTCAGTTCAGAGAAAATGCCACTGAGACTTGTAAAACCACGCCACTTGAAGGGAGTGGATTTGGCGAGGGCACGGATATGCTGCGTGCTATTCGGGTAAGTCGAAGGAAACGAAAGCAGCTCGACAATGAGCAATAGCAGAGGATGGTTTCGATCCATCGACTTCTGTGTTATGGGCCCAGCACGCTCCCGCTGCGCCACTCTGCTGCCACGCTCTGGCAACTGCCCACAGAGCACTTCAGCTTTTCATCTGGCACGCGGCATGCACGTTCGAGACTGATGTCAAAGACTTCCGCTGCTGTCGTGTAATATGCTGTTTCGCAGACGTATGGAGGCTGTGTAAATAGAAACGTTTTTAGTAAATTCCCACATTCTGTTGGTCGAACTGTGATTTCAGACTGAATCACAACATGTGTCGCAGCGCAGACGGAGGCCATGCGGCCCACCTTCGCTCTGCTGGTTCTATACTGAAGTCAACGTGTGTCTCTAATCGTTTCATTCTCTCGCCTTCTCAGCGTAAATCTGCACATCTGAACGTGACCACCGAATTCCCTTTTGTGTCCATTGAATCTTCCTCTTTGTCAATGTCCGACAGGGACTTACTGACCCTAAGCACTCCCTGTACGAAAACGTTCTTCCTCCTGTCACTTTTACTTTTTTTCGTGGTGAGTTTAAAATTCTGCCGCATCGTTGTGGATCCTTTCAGATGTGGGAGCATTTTCACAACATTATTTCCTATTTCTAGGTCCCTCAGACTTGGAAAACTTCGGTTCTCCTAGGAGAGCTGTCCCAATTTTCCAATCTACCTTGATTGCTGACATTCCCCAAACACCGCACAGCTCACGTCCACCTGTTCTACACTACATCCAACCATTTCACTTCCCTGTTTTCTGCCTTGTCCGTACTCCAGACAGCCCAACCTCGTTTCACCAAGGTGCTATTTGAGAAAATTAATCAGGCAGTTTTGCACAAGTCAAGTTAAATAAAACTCGGGCTCGTTCAGGATTTGAACCCGGGACCTCTCACCACTCATCACAGTAAAGCTCCCTAAGCGAGAATCGTACGCCTAGACCAACGAGCCAGAGAGGCGGCTGAATCCAGGGGCTAAACATACCTGCCAGGTGAAGCAGCACTTTTGCCACAACCTAGTCCACTGCATTCGCTGCTCACAGTGTCGTTTCCCCAATGTAGCATGAAGCATAAACTAGGTGACTGCTTCGCAGAACATCCCGGTTCTGCCTGCAGGAAAAAAAGCCCTGACCTGGCGGTTGCCTGCCACTTTAACACATCACCCTGTTCCCTGGCCAACATCTCTGTCTCAGGCTTGCAGCAGTGTTCTACCTCCAGATGAAAGAACACCTCATTTTCCACTTGGAGACCTTACAGCCCTCCGGTCTTCAATAAAGAATTCCATAACTTTAGGGCTTGAACTCCCCCATGTCCTTGACCCCTATCACACAAACGACTCCTTGTGATCACCCCGTCTGCTATGACACACTACGTATTATTAGCCACTAACAGTCTCCATTAACAGTTATTCGCCCTCTCACGCGGATCGTTATTCACTCCTACGTCCTTCCTATTGTTCTCTCTCTGAGCTGGCGGCAAACACAGCAATGTACATTGGAGACTCTGAGCCAGCTGAAACTTGCTCAGTGTGAAGTACATTCCACGTTGCTCCAAGAATTGCAAGCAGCAAAGCCTTTCCAGAACTTCTGCTTGTCATTCTGTCCCCGGGGCGCTGATATTTGTCTCATCCCCAGGATCTGGACTATCTCCACAGGTAGATAATTAAACCAGTTTATTTCTACTTGCACGTTGTTCTGGCGGGTGGGGCGGGGTGTAGGGTAGGGTGCGGGTAGAGTACATTCGCTCTTCTGCACTCTCTGTCTCTCTCTCTCTCTCTGAAACCCTTGGGGTGAGAGATTCGAAAGGGTTAAATATCTGCACACTGCGAGTCTAGGTGTTTCATCGCAAAAGATGAAATGAACTTTCAGTTAAAAACAAATCTAGAAATTGCAGGAGGAACGGAGAAGAACAGGCAGCATCTATGGAAAGAGAATCAGACACAGCATTTCAGAATTCCGGTTTCTCCGACAGGTGCTGTCAAACCTGCCGAGTTTCTCTTTTTTGTCTCGGGTTCTCAGCATCCGCAGTCCCTTACGTTAAACAATAATACAACTCAGAAACCCATTCTCCTGACGCCATTAAAGTGCACACAGCCGCGAAGCCAAGGAAGAGCAGCGAAATAGGCGTCCTTGGGTGGGTTCGAGTCACCAACCTTTCGGTTAACAACCGACCGCGCTAAACAATTGTGCCACAGAGGCAGGTGATGCCGGGGACAGCGCCATCGCTTAGGGGAGGCTATTAGTGAATTCATAATTCAGCCGGCCCCGCCTAGAATTACAATTGTCGTCTATCACGTTTACCTTTCCTTAATAATGCCTGGGACATTCATTGTGGAGACACCGGGGACAGTCTGATCCCACCCTCTGCAGACATATCCATGTCACGAGGAACTAGTTTTCTTCCTCTGGGACCGTCGCCCTTCGAGCCTTTCAGTGTTCCCGAGTTCCCTCATTGGCTCGGAGGCGAGAAGGGGTTTGAATTCCTGATGTGCACGAACGACAATTCTTTCAATGTCTCAGATCAGTTCATGTCCCGAGAACATCAGAGTCAATCTCCCAGCCTCTTTAACAAGGGGACGGTGTCTGGACTGTCTCTGCTCAGTCGGACGGTTCATCTTTCATTCTCATCTAAATCCGCTTCCCAAAGAGTTTCTAAAGGTTCACAAAGCTGGAGACGGGGATTTCTGTTTTGCTTCATGAACATTTTTCCATTTCCTAACTGGCAATATTTTGCCAAAATCTCTTCCCAAGTATACCCCATGCTTCATTTCCAGGGATGAGGAATTTCCATTGTGGGGAGACATTCCCAAGGTTGGGAATGTTCGCTTTGGAGCAAAGAAGGTTAACTGGAGATCTCCTGGGGCTGTTGGTAATGATGGGAGAAGAAGCGGTGGGAATGGGCAGATTAATGATCAGAAGAACCAATTGCCACTGACCAGAGTCAGTTACCAGAAGACAGGAATTGAAGTTCTTGAATGAAATGCAGCACTTGTGCCTAATAAACACAGAGAATACTGCAGAAAGCCAACAGGTCGTGCATCATCTGTGGAAAGGTAAACAGAGCTGACGTTTTGAGTCTGGTACGTTGTTTGTTCCGAACTCGAGTTTCCTGCATGGCAATCAATTCCCAGACATGAGAAAACGGGACTTTATTGAGACGGGTTTTGTGAGGGTTGAGCGATAATGCAACCAACAGGAAGTGATTTAAAATCGCCAGAGAAGAAAGCATAGCCAGCAGGTTACCATCCTGGGCGGGGGATCCCCAAATGATCTCCACGCCAGCACCTTAAGTATTCGGCCACAACTACACGCCCAAAGTTATGATCTAAAATTTCTCATGGAATTGCTCTAACAGGAAAGGTGAGTACTGGGCTTGTCCTGTCCGCGCCATAGCCCCAACGTATCCTGTTCCCCTGGATTTGATCAGGACAGAGGAGGCTGATGAGAGATCGAATTGAACTACACACATTGATGAGGGACAGAGCGGGTGGGAAGGATCCATTTCCGTGCGTAGAGAGATGAATAATCAGGGCCGAAAATCAGGAGCCACTTCAAGAAATTTGGGGTTCATTCAGCAAAGCTAATGTAGAACTGTTCACAGAAAATGGTGATGAAAGTCTCTCGAGTTATTTTGATGAGAAGTATTCATGATGCTAATACAATCGAAAGGATGAAGGAAGATTGGTAAATGTATTTGGTGACAGTTCTGTTCATGCCCTGTGAGCGAAACCTGGATCTGAAAGATTAAAAGGGACATTAACAATATCGATCTGAAATTGGATACGTGACAAGAAACAGAGCCATTATTAACAGTTGGCTTTTGAACTGGAAAAGGTTTCTCGTGAAATTAGCTTAAGGCTTGAGGTATGCAAGGTCAAGATAATTTCGGTAAAACACGGAAACGCCATCCTCATTAGCAGACAGTGAAAGGATTACAAGACGCAAATTAAGCATTTTCGACAAGTGGTACAGGGGACTGGGAAGATAAGTATTATAAACTGTGAACAACAAAGTTCTGGAGCACAACACTTGCATTCAAAGACCGAAAACATCCAGATCCTGATTAATCAGATTGCATTGTGGTGCTTTTCTGCAAAACATCCACTTGCAATATCCGACAAAAGAGTGACAAAACCCATCCCTGTCAGCCCAGGATAGAAAATCCGAAGGGATGAAGGTTTGCTTATTTTCTGAAGATTCACAAAACTAAGACTGAGTTTTGGTGATTGTTTCCTTTCCACTCCCAGGAGCCACAGTGGTTGAGACGTTGAGTTGGGGAAAGTAAAATGTGCCCGTCAGCAGCGTGTGAGGCTATTTCAGCTTCCGCTGTGACTTGACTCCGATGTTCTGAGGGACATTTATTGACGCGAGACAGTGAAAAGACTCTCATTCCCGCAGATCGGGAATTCAAACAGTATGCCGGCTTCAGGACAATGAGAAAGATTAATTGGGGTGTGTGAAGAAGCTGTGAGCTGCATTTCAAACAGGTAGGTGGAGACAGATGCGTCCCTGGCCCTGTGCGTATCTAACGCCACCATGCTGCAGAGTTCTGACGCTAACACGGACATGCGCAGCAATGGGAGCATTCACAAGGTCAACAACCAAAGATAATCACCGTTACTGCTTCCCTTCCACAGTCCCAACTTTGTGAAGCAGTATCTTTCACTGGCAAAGAAAACACCCTTGTCCTCAGGTGCCTGCTTCATTTCGATCACGATTTCATGTCCCTCACTGTTCTAGTCTCATTTGCAGACACTTGGCTCATAGCCTCAAAAGAAGCTCTGCGGATATCTGCTTATTCCACCCGAACACGCAGTGGGTTGCAGACTCCCACCAGTCCCAATGTGAGTGAAATAGTTTTTCCACTCCACTGACTTGAATCTTAAAGAAGAAGCCGGGGAGCAAGCTCCCTTTCTTTTCGACGACATTTCTCATTTTGTAGTCGGCAGGGGTCACACCTGCGTGGGGAAACCGCAATGGGTTTCAAGTCCATCGTATAAACCACTCAGCCCACGAATACAGAACTACACTGACAGCTTCATTTCCCAGATCTGTCTGCCTGCGGAGCTGAGAAAGAGTGAATCATCGCAGAGTTTGTTTGAATCCATTCACTTCAGTGATTCGAAAGGGTAAAATATCTGCACACTGCGAGTCTAGGTGTTTCATCGCAAAAGATTAAATGAACTTTCAGTTAAAAACAAATCTAGAAATTGCAGGAGGAACGGAGAAGGTCAGGCAACATCTACGGAAAGAGAATCAGACACAGCTTATCAGAATTCCGTTTTCGCCGACAGGTGCTGTCAAACCTGCCGAGTTTCTCTTTTGTTATCTCGGGTTCTCAGCATCCGCAGTCCCTTACGTTAGACAATAATCCAATTCAGAAACCACTTTGTGGAGGAGGTTTCCGTTTGGATAACATTCGCCTGACCCCATTGAAGTGCACACAGCCGCAAAGCCAAGGAAGAGCAGCGAACTGAGCATCCCTGGGTCGCTTCGAACGACCAACCTTTCAGCTAATAGCCGAACGCGCTGACCAATTGCGCTACAGAGACAGGCGGTGTTAGCGTCGGCGCCATCGCTTAGGGGAGGCTATTAGTGAATTCATAATTCAGCCGGCCCCGCCTAGAATTACAATTGTCGTCTATCACTTTTACTTTTCCTTAATAATGCCTGGGACATTCATTGTGGAGACACCTGGGACAGTCTGATCCCACCCTCTGCAAACATATCCATGTCACGAGGAACTAGTTTTCTTACTCCGGGACCGTCGCCCTTCGAGCCTTTCAGTGTTTTGCCTGTTCCCGAGTTCCCTCATTGGCTCGGAGGCGAGAAGGGGTTTGAATTCCTGATGTGCACGAACGACAATTCTTTCAATGTCTCAGATCAGTTCATGCCCCGAGAACATCAGAGTCAATCTCCCGGCCTCTTCAACAAGGGGACGGTGTCTGGACTGTCTCTGCTCAGTCGGACGGTTCATCTTTCATTCTCATCTAAATCCGCTTCCCAAAGAGTTTCTAAAGGTTCACAAAGCTAGAGACTGGGATTTCTGTTTTGCTTCATGAACATTTTTCCATTTCCTAACTGACAATATTTTGCCAAAATCTCTTCCCAAGTGTACGCCTTGCTTCATTTCCAGGGATGAGGAATTTCCATTGTGGGGAGACATTCCCAAGGTTGGGAATGTTCGCTTTGGAGCAAAGAAATTTAACTGGAGATTTCCTGGGGCTGTTGGTAATGATGGGAGAAGAAGCGGTGGGAATGGGCAGAATAATGATCAGAAGAACCAATTGCCACTGACCAGAGTCAGTTACCAGAAGACAGGAATTGAGGTTCTTGAATGAAAAGCAGCACTTGTGCCTAATAAACACAGACAATACTGCAGAAAGCCAACAGGTCGAGCATCATCTGTGGAAAGGTTAAAGAGCTGACGTTTTGAGTCTGGTACGTTGTTTGTTCCGAACTCGAGTTTCCTGCATGGCAATAAATTCCCAGACATGAGAAAACGGGACTTTATTGAGGCGGGTTTTGTGAAGTTTGAGCGATAATGCAACCAACAGGGAGTCATTTAAAATCGCCGGCGAAGAAAGCATAGTCAGCAGGTTACCACCCTGGGCGGGGAAGCCCCAAAGGATCTCCACGCCAGCACCTTAAGTATTCGGCCACAACTACACGCCCAAAGTTATGATCTAAAATTTCTCATGGAATTGCTCTAACAGGAAAGGTGAGTACTGGACTTGTCCTGTCCGCGCCATAGCCCCAACGGATCCTGTTCCCTTGGATTTGATCAGGACAGAGGAGGCTGATGGGAGATCAAATTGAACTACACACATTGATAAGGGACAGAGCGGGTGAGAAGGATCCATTTCCGTGCGTAGAGAGATGAATAATCAGGGCCGAAAATCAGGAGCCACTTCAAGAAATTTGGGGTTCATTCAGCAAAGCTAATGTAGAACTGTTCACAGAAAATTGTGATGAAAGTCTTTCGAGTTTTGTTGTTGGGAAATTTTGGTGATACTAATAAGATGAACGTAGATTGGTAAATGTGTTTGGTGACAGCTCTCGTTATAGCATAGCCTTCTTGTCTAATTGATTCAACACTCCCCATCTCTATGTACAGGAATTGATCCCCAGCTTATGGAGCAACTCGGTAACAAAATGCATCAATGTCATTAAGTAAGGCCTGAGTACCAGATCAAGTCACAATACAGTGGTTCCATGAGCTTTGAAAGTAACATAAAACGTACTGTAACCAACGATTGTCCTAAGACAATCTGGGTGACGAAGTTTCCTAATTTCTTTCCTCGAAATGAATCACATTTTCTTCATTTCAGTGTACTTTAATATGGACTGGTATTGATTCCCATAGCACTTAACCGTTCTAATTCTGTGATTGAGCCGCTTATTTGCCTCGATGCATGAGTAGAACCTGTCACTTTTCGAGTGCCACCGTTAAGTCACACCTACAAACTTGCCTCCCATTCACTTTCAGTGTTCCCTCACAACCGAGCAACGGGGACAGTCAGAAAACGAACGGTAGCAAAATTCAGTTTGAATATGATTAGTTTGCCAGTAGAAGAAAGAGCGAATGTTTTGCGTAAAAACCAAAGTTTCAAAGGAACATTGCACAATTTGGGAGTCAAACTCACGACATCAGAATAAAAATCTTTTGTTCTATTACTGAGGTATTCGAACATATAGTCAGGGTATAACCAGTTCTTATATCAAGCCAAAATAGCTTCTTAAAATCCACGAAAATAAATACATTGATCAGCAGAAGTCTACAGCTCCAAAGCTTTCTGCTCAAAAATCAGGAAAATCATTGAGATTCCACTCCCCTTTTGCTTCTTTCTCAACGCTGACATCCAGTCCTTCAGCTTCTCTTCTTGGATGTAAAGTTATTTGTCTGTTTTTTTTGCCTTTAATTTGGAAGCAAATTCGCTTCAATGTCAACAAAACTGACCGGCAAACCTGACACATAAACAGCCACTCACTACCACAGATCCCCAATTCTCACTTTCAGATTTGCAAAGGTCAATAAAATAAAGGAAGTAAGCAGTTGAGCATGTTTAGAAATAGATGACTGACTTTTATGGATGACTCGCTTGGGCCTTTGCCAACGCTGCTCACAGGTTTCGTGATCAGGATATAATCTCCCTCAGTTTCCCTGAGCCTGTGCTCGGTCCATTGGAAGATTAGGCCAGGGTCGCAGAATCTCACATCCCAAGGATTTACAGTCTTCCCCGACTAAAGTTGCATTGTTGTTTTTCACTGGCAGCAGAAGATTGGAGATTATAGGACCAGAACATTGCTGCTTTTCTATGTTTTCTTGTGTTGTTCAATCCGAGGCTGAGGAAGGCAAATCATTATCCGGATCGTTGGAAACCAAAAACATTAAGTTTCTAAAGATTCAAGTGCAGGAATTCAGCCAGTTAACTGTTCGGTGACTGTGTTTGTCCGCATATTGGTATAAGATGCCTGGGTGTGTCTATATTCGACATTTCCAGAACAACTAATCATTGGAGATTATTTTCTTGCCGATTGTGTCCTCAATAACAGGCCGGAAATGTGCTATAAGGAAGCAGTTCAGATTACAGGAACATCGGAATATGAATAGGCCATTTAGCCCCTCAAGCGTGTTCCAACTTTCAAAGAAATCAAGGCTGATTTCATTTATCTGTCTGACTCCATTTATCTCTCTTTGGCCCACCTCCCTTAATACCTTTCCTGAACAAAAAAAAATCTATTTCAGATTTAAAGTTGACAAATGATCCTGTATTCTCTGGCGTTTATGTTGGATATTTCCAAACATCTGACAAACTCAATGTGTAGAAGTGCTTCTGAACATCTACCCTTAAAAGCCTGGCCTTAATTCTATAACTTTGCTCCATTTCGACGTACAACTATTTTGGTGAACAGCCGGACTTGCTGACTAAATGCACCAAAGAGTCTGAGATGTAAAAAGAAAAGTATGATCACGAAACCCGAATGTTAGCGAATTCGAGCTTCAGACTACAATCACTGAAATAGCAATTGTCCTCTGTCAGTGTGACTTTACCAAAATAAAGGCTGGGACATTTAGTGTAAACGGTCTGACCACAGACACAGCAGACAGAAACCACCCCTGTGTGGGGATACAAACAAAGTAGTATGGCAGCCTGTCTGACATTTCCTTAGTTTCACTTGCATTGTCATTTTCGTCTCTGTTTAGAAACACGAACTGACTGAGCAGAATAGAATTTTTCTCCGCCGTAATCATACGATGGTTTTATAGCACTATCATTGCATTCGGGAACGAAGTTTAGAAGCCGATGGCCCTCACCATATTCAAACTTTACCAAATGTCTTCAGAAATCATTAGCCAACATCGGGAAAAAGTGCTTTTAAACATACGTGAGGAATTTCGGTTTGATTGGTCTTGAACTCAAGTGGAAGGAAGGGAAGCCCCGATGCAGGGCTGCCTGACCCTCTTTAAAAAACTGTCACCAGAAATTCCAACTGCAACACGACGTCATAGGACATGCACAGTGATGGCCTGCAGCTGCTACGACACAATAATGATGCTGGTCCCGGAACATGAATATGAATTCGGCATGGGTCACGCGGTAATGAATCCAAAAAATAGTTTTCAGAACATCTGCTTCTCAGTCTGTCTCCCAGGACCCGGGCGGGTCTCCACCGGCAGATAATTACGCCATTCTGTTTTTAAATTTAGCTCGAACACCCGAGTGACCAGGGACAAGCATTACCCTCCTCAACAAAGGAGACAGAGAACAGAAGAACACCACGCTGAAATCCACAAATGTGTAACCTCATCTTTCGACATTGGACCAGTGTATCACTGTGATGATACTTAGTTCACATCTTCAAAGATTTTTTGGGGAAGCGAGTGAGGAGGGAAAGCTGCAATAGATGACACTGAGCGGTTGGCAGAGGATAGCTTCTATCCATCAGCCTCCGGTTATGGGCCCAACACGGTCCCCCTGCACTACTCTGTTACGTTACGCTACAGCCTTTCCTGACAAGTTTTCAGCTTTTCATCTGGCGTGTGACATGCACGTTCGAGATTGATGTCAAAAGATCTTCATTACTCTCGTGAAATATGCTGTTGCGAAGATGTATAGCTGTTGTGTCAATATAAACGTTGTATAAATTCGAACATTCTGCTTTTCGAACTGTGATTTCGCTCAGCACTACACAATTTCAAAAATCGCCATGTTCAAACGTGAACACAGTGCCCACAGAAAGAATTAGCAGTCCCAATGTTTCCCAGTGCGTGGCTGCCTGACTCTCAGGAAGGTTTCTTTGATAAACTGTGTCCTAGCATTCCAGCCGCACGTCATCGGACATGCACAGTGATGGGCTGCAGCTATTGTGACACAATAATGATGCAGGCCCCGGGAACATGAATATGAATTAGTCGTGGGTCACGTGGTAGTGAATCATTCAAACGAATGTTATTTCATTTCAGGGATGAGGTAAATGGGCAGGAGTTACACCTGGGGTTCACTCTTCCTTCACTCCCGTCACCCGCCCATAGCCCCATGGCACTTTGTGCTGCAACCGCCGAAGTTGTAACACCTGCCCATTTCCCCCACCCTCCTCAGTATTCAAGGGCGCGAACATACCTTCAAAGTGAAGCAGCACTTTACCTGCACTTTCCATAGCCAAGACTAATGCATTCGCTGCTCACAATGTGGTCTCGTCAACATTGGAGAAACGAAGCAGAGACTGGGTGACTGCTTCGCAGAACATCTCGGTTCTGCCCACACAAAGACCCTGAGCTTCCAGTTGCCTGCCACTTCACCACACTACCCTGTTCCCTGTCCAGCATCTCTGTCTCAGGCTTGTTGCAGTGTTCCAGCAGAACAATTTTGCACTTGGGGACCCCTACAGTCCATATTGACAGTTGGACCAACAGAAGGTGGCACTTTAGTCAAAGGTCATATTTATACAGCCTCCACATGTCTGTTTTGAATTCAATAAATTTATGGCCTGAACTTCCCCACATCTTAGCCCCCTACCACGCATACTAGGCCATGTTATCACGTAGTCTGCCATTACACACCACCTATGGTTAGCCACTAACAGTTTCCTTTAACAGCTATTCACTCTCCCAGACAGATCGTTATCAACTCCTTTGACTGTCCAACTATTCTTGTCTCAGTTTGGGCTCTATCCCTATCTATCACCCTCCCATCTGCATATTAACCGACATTTTCCTAATCATCACTAGCTCTGTGGAAGGGTCACCGAATTCTTCTTCACAGAAGCTGACAGACCTGCTGAGCTTTTCCAGCAACTACTGTTTCTGTTTCTGATATACAGCATCCACAGTTTTTTCAGTTTTATTGAGAAACAGTTGCAAATTGGTTCGAGAGACAGTGAGTGAGACAGAACATCCATGAACTGTTGGCCCCAGTTCTCAATCATAACGTAAAATCATTGCAGTACGATTACTTCCCCTAATACTGCAGAGTGAGGGCCTGTGTGCTTGTGGCGCAAGGGGAGCGCGTCTGATTAGATTAGAAGATTGCATGCTCAAATCGAGTCAGGCTCAGTGTGCTACATGAGAGCTCAATTTCTGCTGTCTCAAATCAAGAAACTGGATGTCAATGTGCTGTTGCGCAGACATGTGGAGGCTGTATAAATATGACCTTTGACTAAAGTGCCACCTTCTGTTGGTCCAACTGTCAGTTCACTCAGAATCGCAGAATGCATCGCAGCCCACCTTAGCTCTGCTGCTTCTACGCAATGAGCAAATTAGTGCCTTAATTCGTATCGTAATCTTGACTTCTCCCTGAAAATCTCTGCATTGTTCCTTTGAACAATGACCACCCCGAATTCCCTTTTGTGTCCATTGAATCTGCCTCTCTGTCACTGAAAGGCAGGTTTTCCTGATCCCAACCACTCCCTGTGCGAAAACGTTCTTCTTAATGTCACTTTTCCTACTTTTTCTAATGACTTTTAGTCTCTGCCTATTCGCTTTCGATCCTTTCAGGCGCGGGAGCATTTTCACCAAAGCGGGAATCATACGCCTAGACCACTACACCATACACCGTGGGCCCTCTCACCTCCCGAAGCAAATGGGACTTGCTCAATATGGAATACATTCCACATTCCTCCAAGAATTGCATACAGCAAGAGTTTCCAAAACATCTGCTTCTCATTCTGTCTCCCAGGACCCGGGCTATCTCCACTAGCAGATAATTACACCATTCTGTTTATAAATTGTTCTCTCACACCCAAGCGGACTGGTACAAGCATTATCCTCCTCAACAAAGGGAACAGGGAACAGGAGTGCACCACAGGTGCATCACCTCAATTACCTATGTTGGGCCAGTATATCAGTGTAAGATATTTAGTTCACATCCTCAAAGGCAAGATACAGAACATAGCACCAGTGTAGGGGAAAACTGCTAAAGACAACATCGAGAGGAGAGTGGAGGATGGCTTCGACCCACCGACTTCGGGTCGATGGGCCCAGCACGCTCCTGCTATACCACTCTGCTATGCCAATGGCAGTTTTCCCAAAGAAGTATTGAGCTTTGCATCTGGACTGTGGCATGCACGTTCGAGATTGATGTCAAAAGATCTTCACATCTGTCGGATCATATGCTGTTGCGCAGACGTATGGAGGTTGTGTAAATATAAACTTTTTTCTAACTTCCCACATTCTGTTGGTCGAACTGTGATTCCATTCTGAATCGCAACATGTGTCACAGCGCAGACGGAGGCCATGCGATCCACCTTCGCTCTGCTGGTTCTACACAGCCAGTAAACGTGAGTCTCTATTCGTATCATTCTCTTGCCTTCTTCATGTAATTCTGCACATTGTTACTTTAAACATGACCACCGAATTCCCGTTTGCGTCTATTGAATCTGCCTCTTTGTCAGTGTCAGTTAGGGATTTACTGACCCCAACCACTCCCTGTATGAAAGTGTTCTTCCCAATGTCACTTTTAGTTCTTTTCTTCATGACTTTAAAACTCTGCCGAATCGTTGCCAATCCTTTCAGGTGTGGGAGCATTTTGACTACCTTACTTTCCCTGTCTGGACCCCGCATGACTTGTGAAGCTTCAACCAGGCCAGATTTCAAAACTTCTGTTCTCCGAGGAGAGCTGTCCCAAATTTTCAATCTTCCTTCAGTGTTGACATTCCTTGAACACGGCACCACTGACGTCAACGCAATATTCCATCATTTCACTTCCTTGCTTTCTGCCCAATCCTACTCCAAGCGGTAAAATCAATGACTGCAGATGCTGGAAACCAGATTCTGGATTAGTGGTGCTGGAAAAGCACAGCAGTTCAGGCAGCATCCGAGGAGCAGTAAAATCGACGTTTCAGGCAAAAGCCCCGACTTCAGCGAAGGTGCTTTTTGAGAAAGTTAACCAGGCACTCTTGCACAAGTCAGGAAATGCCGGCTTGTCTGGGATTTCGCGCAAGTCTACGTAGTAGTAGAAGACCCAAAGTGAGAATCATACCCCGAGACCAAAGAGCCACATCGAGAGCACACAAGTACCCCTGATCCTCCTCTTTGACCAGCTGAGTCTTGCTCAGTGTGAAATACGTTTGACATTGCTCTGAGAATTGCAAGCGGCAAAGAGTTACTGGAACAGCTGCTTCTCATTCAGTCTCCCGACTGCCGTTTGTCCCGGACCCAGAAACCGGGCTCCCTTCTAAACATTTCTCTGACACCGGAGTGACCCGTGATAAGAATTGCCCTCCTCAACATAGGGTACAGAGAACAACAGAAGACCACTCAGACCTCCACGAGTGTGTCATCTCAGTTGTGCACATTGGGTCAGTACATCAATGTGAAATATTTAACATAAACTGATTTCGCTCAAAAGTACAAAATGTCAACACTCACAATGTTCAAACTTTACAAAGTGCTCATAGATATATTTAGCGAACACCTGGAAGAAATTCTTCCAAACTTACCTGGGGAATTTCGGTTTGAGGGCTCTTGAACTTTAAGTAGAAGGAAGGGACATTTGCCTCGAGCTTGCGTAATGTGGAGATGTGTTCCCCATGTTAACTGATAGTGGTTGGCTATCCCAGTGCTTCCCGATGCAGGGCTGCCCTGACCACAGGGAGGTTTCTTTGACAAACTGTCCCGGGGCTTCCAGCCGCACCATGACGTCATAGGGCGAGCCCGCGGTGATGGCCTGCAGCTGCTGTGACACAATAATGATGCTGGCCCCGGAACATGAATACGAATTAGTTCATGAGTCACGTGGTACTGAATCATTCTATGGAATGTTCTTTCAACTTCACGGATTTATATATGAGAGGAGGTAAATGGGCAGGGTTACACCTCGGGTCCACCCCTCCTTCACTCTCAATACCCCACACCCACCTCCCCTTGCCCCAAGGCACTTTCCCCTGCAACCGCCGAATGTGTAACATTTGCCCCGTTACCTGCTCCCTCCTGAATATCCAAGGGCTCAAACCTGCACATTTGCCACAACCTCGTTACTGCATTCGCTGCTCACAGTGTGGTTTCCCCAAAGTAGCATGAAGCATACACTGGATTTCTGCTTCGCTGAGCATCTCTGTTCTGCTCGAAACAAAAGGCCTTGAGCTTCTGGTTGCAGAGGAACAGAAACCACACATGGGAAATAAACAGCAGGTTCACTGTGTTAGATTCCCTACAGTATGGAAACAAACTCTTCGGCCCACCAAGTCTACACCAACCCTTGGAAGAGTAACCCAGCCAGACTAATTCCCCTATTCTATGTTTATCCCTGACTAATGCATCTCATACTATGGGCAATTAAGCATGACCAATTCACCTGATCTGCACTTCTTTGGATTGTGAGGGGAAACCTACGCAAACACGGGGAGAGTGCGCAAACTCCACAGAAATTGATCCTGGGCCCTTGGTGCTGTGAGGCAGCAGTGCTAACCACTGAGCCACCAGGCCATCCCACTACAGGTTTCCCCCACTATCTGAACGTAGAGCATTCCTATGAAAACTTTCATAAGCTGCCATGGAGTAAAGTGAAGAAACAATTACCATGAATTAATTTAGATTTTGCCTTTCTTTGTAAAAGCAAAAATCCTCTTGGGATTTCTTTCGGTTTGTGAGAACAGGTATAAATGTAGGTCTTTTGTAAAAGTCAAGTAGTGTAAAGTTAATTTTCGAAAAGTGGGGGATACCTTTATGCTGATGGAGTGGAGATGGGAGGCAATGAAGAGGGGTGGGTGGAGGCTCAGGTGGAGAATAAACACTGACAGAGTCCAGTTGTGCTGCCCGGCCTGGCCCTGTGCTGGAGACTCAATGGGACAGAGACAAATGTATCTATTTCAGGTATACCTGCAGCTCAATCCAGGATTTTTAAAAAAAATGTCATTCCTCTGCTTCAGCATATGGGGCAGATGAACGGTTTCTCCCTGGTGTGGACCAGGAGGTGATGCGACTGAGTGAAGCCTTTCCAGCACTGAGTGCAGGTGAATGGCCGCTGCATGGTGTGCAAATACTGATGAATGTCCAGTGCAGGCGGGGAAGGGAAACCGTCTTTACACTCCCTGCATTTCCACGGTTTCTCCATGGTGCAGGTGTCCTCGTCTTTCTCCAGGTTCAACGATCAGTTGAAAACTCGCTCACACTTACAGCATGTGTATGATATTACTGGTGAACCCTCTGATAATTGGAACACTCTCATTCAGCCAGTAGAGCATGATCCAGTCACTACTCTGGTGTGTGGGACTCTGAGTTTCCAGTCACACGGACATTTACAACATTACTAAACAGACAGACCGCCTCATCCTTGTTGCCAAGGCCATCAATATCCAAGTCCTGGCGAGTCAAAGTACTGTCAGACTTTGATGTGATGTTTGGTCTGAGATTTCTACCTCCAAATTCTTCTCTTATAATATTCCCGTGAAAAGAGATTGCAACGTCCATTGCTGTCAGTCCACAAGAGATTAGACTTACAGTGTGGAAACAGGTCCTTCGGCCCAACAAGTCCACACCGACCCGCCGAAGCGAAACCCACCCATACCCCTACATTTACTCCTTACCTAACACTACGGGCAATTTAGCACGGCCAATTCACCTAACCCGCACATCTTTGGACTGTGGGAGGAAACCGGAGCACCCGGAGGAAACCCACGCTGACACGGGGAGAACGTGCAAACTCCACACAGTCAGTCGCCTGAGTCGGGAACTGAACCCGGGTCTCAGGCGCTGTGAGGCAGCAGTGCTAACCACTGTGCCACCGTGCCGCCCACAAATAATCAGAACAAATAATTCTAGTTTCTTTGGAACATTCTTTCCTGGATATCAAACCTACAGTTCAACGAGCAAACCTACACCCTAAACATTCTTTCCTCTCTTAATAACCAAGTTCTTTGGGCTGATCTTTATGTAAATGTCTACCAACTGGGTAATGTGGTGGATTGCATACTCCATGAAGAGTTGCTGCATGGACATCTATCATGCGGTATTCACGTTCTTATTGAAGATATACAATATGCTGCAGTATAACATTACGAGCCCAGAAACAACTGCAAATCAGGCTTTTAGAACCACAAACATTCCATCAAATATGTACCATGTACGCCAGACTTATCTATCTTATATTAATGCACGGTTGTCTTAGATTCCCAGAAGACTCGGACTTATGTGTGAATTTTTGTAAAAGAGCCGTCGTTTTGGACTCCTTCCATGTCATACTGACCACATTAATACTACACCAGGATTCATGGATCAATGACATGAGGCTTGTCTTTACCTGCTTATAATTTTCTGTTGCTTAAATGTTTCGACGAACACCAATATTTTTCACCATTCATAGAGTCAGAGACGTAAAGCACAGAAACAGACCCTTCAATTTAAATTGTCGAAGCCGACCATATATCCAAAATTAATCTTGTCCCGTTTGCCAGCATTTGGCCCATATCCCTTTAAATCCTTCCTATTCAAATATCCATCCAGATGCCTCCACAAGGCTCCACCATTTCATCTGGCATCTCATTCCATACACGCACAACCCTCTGCATGAAAAGGTTGACTGCAAGGTCCCTTTAAAATGTTTCCGCTCTCGCCCTCAACCTATGCCCTCTAGTTCTGCACTCCCCCTATCCCAGGGAAAAATCTTTGTCTATTCACCCCATCCGCGCCCCTCATGTTTTTATAAACCTCTTCTTTAAAAAAATCACTCAGCCTGCGACGCTCTAAGGAAAACAGCCCCATCCTATTCAGCCTCTCACTGTGGTTCAAACCCTTTTACCTTGGCAACATCCTTATGAACCTTTTCAGAATCCTTTCAAGTTTCACAACATTCTTCCTATTAGAGGGAGACCAGAATTGCACACAATATTCCAGAAGAAGCCGACTGAAACTGACGTTTGAGAGTCTGCGCCCTGTTTGGATTCATACTCTCTGCCTCCAGTTGCTGCAAGTGAACAGTGCTTCCCCCCTTCTCTCTCCCTCCCAGGATGAGGAATGGAAAGGGGAAAACATTGCTTTGCTGACAGATGTTGTCCAGAAGAGACAATTTCCCTCTGAAGCTCATTGGATGACGTTTACATTGTGATGTCCACAATGTGTGTATGTGTGTGTGTGTGTGTGTGTGTGTTTGTGCACGTGCGCGTGCCACACCTTAGGTAGCCAATTGGATTCGCGGTGTTTGGCAGTGACATTCCTGCATTTCCAGGCTAACCGTCTCCCATCGCTCGCGTCACCCAGTCCAGGCAGTGCCGTGACTGGGGATTGAACAATGGGGAGTCCTGAAGGACTAGAATTTTCCGGGTCCTCTTGCCAATCAGAGCTCCTCCATTGTCTGAATGCGCAAGTTGGACTATGAGCTTCTGAAGCTATTGCCGTTCCTTTCTTTCTGAATGAAGACTGAGCTTCACCCCAGATTGCAACTTCCTTTCTCTGTCCAAACATCTGTGAGTCCAGCACATTTTTGTTGAAGTAAGGCATATTTCCTGAACATCACAATTATAGGAGTGTCTTCCCCCTGATATTCAAAGGGATGGTCAGTCAGAGAAGGGCAGGGTCACACCTTGTGTTGTGTGGCATGTGTGACAGCTGAAACAAGATGTCCCAACTCCTATGCTGAATACTTTCGCTGATGAATGGAAGCAGGCTGAAAGACTTCTTCACCACCCTGTCAACCTGTAACTCCACTTTCTTGGAACTATGAACGTGCTCCCCTAGATCTCTTGGTTCGAAATACTGCAAATGAAACAGATTCGGAGCTTGTTGGAAGAACATTATGGTTTGGTACTTATATCTACTCTAATTCACTATCTTACTTAGATACATAATTTAAGGCTCTCTAATCAGTATATGTTTGTTATTCTTTCCTGCCTTCAATATAGTACGGAATCTATTTCATACTCCAAGTGCAGCCTCACCAACATTCTGTATAGCTGCAACATAAATTCCCAACTTCTATACTCAGCGTTCTAACTGATGAAGACCAGTGAGCCGAAATATTTTTACCTATGATTCCACTTTCAGTGAACCTACTCCAAGATCCCTCTGTTCCACTACAGGTCCAACCATTCACCATAAAACTCCTACCTTGATTAGACTATCCAAACTGAGAGACCTCACGGTTATCTATAATAAATTCCATTTGCTATTAAACTTAATCTATGCACTCTACGTTTTGAATCTCCCCCACCCCCAGGAAAAGACCATTCCTGTTTACCCAATCCATGCCCTCATAATTTTATGAGGGGCATGATAGGGAATGAATACTTTTCGTCAGTATTCACTGTTGGAGAGACACTGAATGAATACTTTTCGTCAGTATTCACTCAGGAACAGGACATTGCTGCCGACGTGAATATTGAGTCACAATTAATTAGAATGGATGGCTTTGAGGTATGTAGGGAAGAGGTGTTGGAAATTCTGGAAAGGGTGAAAATAGATAAGTCCCCTGGGCCTGATGGCGTTTACCCTAGGATTCTCTGGGAAGCAAGGGAGGAGATTACAGTGCCATTGGCCTTGATTTTTATGTCCTCGTTGTTTACAGGAATTGTGCCAGAAGATTGGAGGATAGCAAATGTGGTACCCTTGTTCAAGAAGAGGAGCAGGGATAACCCTACTAACTATCGGCCTGTGACTCTCACTTCTGTTGTGGGCAAAATCTTAGAGAGAATTGTAAGGGATAGGATTTATGAACATCTGGATAGGAATAATGTGATCAAGGATAGTCAGCATGGTTTTGTGAAGGGCAGATCGTGCCTCACAAACCTTATTGAATTCTTTGAGAAGGTGACGAAGGAGTGGACGAGGGTAAAGCGGTAAATGTGGCGTATATGGATTTTAGTAAGGCATTTGATAAGGTTCCCCATGGTAGGTTACTGCAAAAAATACAGAGGTATGGCATTGAGGGTGTGTTAGAGGTTTGGATTAGGAATTGGCTGGCTGGACGAAGACAGAGGGCAGTAATTGATGGTAAAGGGTCATCTTGGAGTGCAGTTACTAGCGGTGTTCCGCAAGGATCTGTTTTGGGACCATTGCTGTTTGTCATTTTCATAAATGACCTGGAGGAGGGGCTAAAAGGTTGAGTGAGCAGGTTTGCAGATGATACGAAAGTCGGTGCAGTTGTTGACAGTGAGGAAGGATGTGGAATGTTACAGCGGGATATAGATAAGCTGCAGAGCTGGCCAGAAAGGTGGCAAATGGAGTTCAATGTAGGTAAGTGTGAAGTGATTCACTTTGGTAAGAGTAACAAGAAGATGGAGTACTGGGCTAATGGTGGGATACTTGGTCGTGTGGATGAGCAGAGGGATCTTGGTGTCCACGTACACAGATCTCTGAAAGTTGCCACCCAGGTAAATAGTCCTGTGAAGAAGGCATATGGCGTACTGGCTTTTATTGGTAGAGGAATTGAGTTCCGGAGTCCTGAGGTCATGATGCAGTCGTATAAGACTCTGGTGCGGCAGCATCTGGAGTATTGTGTGCAGTTTGGATCGCCATACTAGAGGAAGGATGTGGAGACACTGGAACGGGTGCAGAGGAGGTTTGTCATAATGTTGCCTAGTATGGTAGGAAGATCGTATGAGGAAACGCTGAGGCACTTGGGGCTGTTTTCATTGGAGAAAAGAAGATTTAAGGGTGACTTGATAGAGGTGTACAAGATGATTAGGAGTTTAGATAGGGTTGACAATGAGAACATTTTTCTACGTATGGAGTCAGCTATTACGAGGGGGCATAGCTTTAAATTAAGGGGAGGTAGGTATAGGAGAAATGTTAGGGGTAGATTATTTACTCAGTGAATCGTGAGTTCATGGAATGCCCTGGCAGTAGCAGTGGTGGACTCTCCCTCTTTATGAGTATTTAAACGGGCATTGGATAGGCATATGGAGAATAGTGGGCTAGTGTAGGTTAGGTGGGCTTGGATCGGCGCAATATCGAGGGCCAAAGGGCCTGTACTGGGCTGCATTTTTCTAAGTTTCGATGTTTATGAACTTCTATCAAGTCACCCCTTAGCCTCCAAAGCTCCAGGAAAAATAGCCCCAGTCTGTTCAGCCCTTTCCTCGCTCAAACTCTGCAACCTTGGTAGCGTCCTTGTAAATCTTTTCTGAACCCTTTCAAATTTCACAACATCCTTCCCCTAGCAGACAGCCAGAAATGCATACAGTATTCCTACAGTGGTGTAACCTCTGAAGAAGATTTTTAAAAATACTTACAATTATGGTATTACTACAAGGAAATCAAATCAGTTGGGCATGACCTTCCCATAGCAACTTGTCTTGGCCGTCCTTCATTAACCGATGCTTTTCTTGTAAAAAGAAATTGTGGCATGTGATTGTTGCAAGTATGTGCAACATTTTCTCACCGTCCCTCATGTCCCTTGGTCCGAGTAATTGACTACATACTAGAAGGCAACTGAGAGTCAGCCCCACACTGTAGTAGGTCTGGAATCACATGGTCCCTGTGCACGCACAGGGTTGATGAATGGTAGATTTTCCTCCAGAAAGGAATAATTTCACAACATTCAATCAATAATGGCTGGTGACACAGAACAGTTCTGTCAGTCTCTCGAAAGAGATTCGTGGTAATGTTTTGTGTACAGTGGCCCTTCAAAAGTGACTGGATTCAAAACACTAACTGTTTTCTCTCCACAGATGGTCCAGATCTGCTTCGATGCCCCAGGAATTGTGCCTTTTGTTTCCAATCTCCAAAATCAGCAGTTCATTGTTTTTATCAATAATGGTTCCCTGGTGTCCAGTACTGAGACAAACTCTCACTTTCAGAACTTTTTATTAGTTGGACATAAATTCCATTAGCTGCCATGATGGGATTTGATTTTTTTGTTCTCAGAAGACCAAGATCTCTGGTTTACTCAACCATTATCACTAGATCACAATCTCCACTTCAGTGACAATTTTCTGCTGAATATTTTCCTTTATTCATTCATGGGATGTGGCACTTTACCTCCCAGAAAAATGAATTGCCATTTCAAAGAGCAGTTACGAGTTAATCACATTACTGTGGATCAGAGTAACACAATCTCCTAACTGGGTAAGGACAAAAGATTTCCTTCCTTAACAAGATAGGTCCTTATATCAAATGCAAGATCACAAAAACAGCGATGAACTTTATATTCCAGATATATTAATTGATTCCAAAGTGCATTGGGGACATAGCAGCATCAATTTGAAACTCCCGGTGTTAAATCCAGTAACAATGCCATAATTCCACCAACTCCGTACAATCTCTAATTTTCCAACACTGACCTGTAGTTGCCAGTTGTATCCTTTTCTCCTTTATTACTTGAATCAATTCTGCCATTTATTCGGATCACGTTTGCTGTGGTAAACATCAACTCCACTTTCCTGCCATTTCCCCATAATCCTCAATTCCCTCACTAGTTAAACAAAATCTGACAGCCTTGAATGTACTTAACGACCCATGCTCAACAGGCCTCTGGAGTAACATGTTCCACAGATTTACTGCCCTCAGTAAAAATTCCTATGTGTCTTCAACATGCAATCCCTCATTTGCAGGTTTTTCCCTCTGGTGCTATATTCACCCACAAAGGTAAACTTTTCCATATCAAGCCTGTCAAGTCTCCTCAGAATCTTTTATGTGAAAATAAGGTTACCTTTAAATCTTCTAACTTCGAATAAGTACAGGCCCAACCTATTCACTTCTCTTCATATGATATTCTTTCCATCCCTGATGTCATCCTTGTCAACCTTCTCTGGAATCTTTCCTTACGTAAAGGACCCTTCGAGTGTTCAGTTGTGGCGTGACTGGTGCCTGACATAGGTTCACTATAACCTCCCTACTTTTATACCCAATTTAAAAGCCAACCTCCCATTTGCCTTCCCTATTACTCACTGAACGTGGCTGAAGAGATGCATGGATATGGGCTTTCAAATCTCTCTATTCACCAGCTTTCTCCATTTAACATTCAACACTTTTCCTCCTGCCAAAGTGCGCAACCACATTTCCCCACATTCTATTCCATCTGCCAAGGATTTGCTCATTTCCTTAACCAGTCTATATCCCTCTGCAGATATTTCATGTCTTCTCACCACCCATCTCTTCTGCAATCTTGGCAATAGTGCATTCACTTTACTTATCCAAGTAATTCATATTTCTTTTGTAAATACTTTTGGCCCCATCACTGATCCCTGTGGCACACAACTTGTTACAATTACTATCCTGAACATGCCCCTTATCCCAATTGTATCATTGGTTAACCAATTCTCTATCCATGCCTCTTTGCTTATTATTTCACGAGATGTGAATATCATTGGGTCTGCCAACAACCCTTCCCAAACTGTCCTTGAAAATGTGGCGCTGAGCTGCCACTTAAATTGCTTCACATTATGATTTGGTCTGCAATAATGTTCAGGAGCGAGTTCCAGGTTTTTGATCAAAAACAAAGAAGCAATGCGATATATTTCACAGTTGGAATGCTGTGTTCACACTTACCTGCTCTTGGTGGTTGAGGTGATGGCTTTGAAGAGCCACCACTTAATTAATCCAGACTGATAGATTGTGGCCAGAGATTCTGCTTTTCGACTTTCATCATCAATCTACATTCTTTCCCGCCAAGATTTTAGTTTCAAACTGCCACACAATTCCTCCTGTTATAGCTTCAATCAACGATAATAATATGACGATTCTTGGGATGATTTTTCACAACTGAGTGCAAAATAAATACAGATCATTGTTTCCAGCTTTGGTGGAACAAAAAAACAGCAAATTGGTGGATAATTACAGTTAGTGCAAACAAAGCTAGCGATCGATAAAGACTAACCCTGTTCACTTCAATGGCCAAATTACATTTTGAAAACCAAATACACACAGACAACATGTAAAAGTGGTTCATAGGAGAAGAAATGGGGCATTGAAGAGGAGTGAAATGATTGCTTTTGGTCACCGCCACCATTGTCCGAAAAACATATTGAAAGGATTCTCAAAAGGTAGGTAAAAAGGTGGAGTGGTATAACACTTCAGACACCGCAAAGTGTAAGACCACTTTCTAGTGGAAGAAAAAGGCATTTCTTATTTCTAGAAGAACGAGGGAACAAATGGGGAATAAATCTGAATTGGGAGCTCTTTCTTATGAAGGATGTTCCTTCACCACAGTCTTAGTTTAGTGCAAACGTTCTTCATCAGGAATGAAGGTTGGTCCAACGGGGCTGAGAGATAATTGGGAAGGGGATGGGGATGGAGGGGAGGTAGCTGTGAATGAAATAGGTCGATGGAGGTGCTGATTTATCATGAGAGGTAAGACAGGAGGGTGGAGCGAATAGGTGGGAAGCAAGATGAAAATGTAGGACAGCTCAAGAGGCCAATGATGATTTGGAAGGTTGGATCTGGGACAAGGCGCGTGATGTGGGAGTAAGGGTGAGGAGAAATATGGTAACTGGTGAAATCGACATTGATCCCATGTAGTTGGTGGGTCCCAAGGCGGAAGATGAAGTGTTCTTCCTACAAGTGTCAGGTAGCTAGAGCTTGGAGGGGAATGCGGCACAGGACTTGCATGCCCTTGACGGAGTGGGAGGGGAAGTTAAAGTATTCAGCCACAGGGCGGTGGGGTCGTTTAGGTTTGGAGTCCTAGAGCTGTTTCCTGAAATGTTCTGCAAGTTGGCATCCAGTCTCCCCAATGTGGCAGAGCAATGGACATATAAATAAATCTTATAAACAAATTGTTTAAATTTTAGCATGCTGGAGTTATTATCTTTAATGAAGATAACGAAAATATTAATAAAATTCGGTGACTGTTTGAAACGGTTTGCTGGTCAGGCTCAACTCATCCCCTTCAAATGAGACAATGACATTGATAGCGGTAAACTGCTCTTTTTGCTGTAAAATCACAAGTTCTTGATTTATTTTCACAACTTACTGGTATTCACACCTGCACATTCAATGTCAAACTCTGACATCAGAAATGAAATTACAGCATTAATTTTGACTTAAAATATTCGAACAAACAAATTAATAGCACACAGTGAATACCAAGTCTGATAAATATGAAATCAGATTTGACCAAAAAAATATACAATCAAGATGGGAGATAAGAAATGGGGGAAGGGCAGAAGGTAAGAAATGCGGCATCATAGAAGGTGCTCCTCCAGGGAGTGTATTTTACGAACTACAACTGCTAAATATAACCAAACACTCTGACATGATCCTCCGGTTTTAATGTGACCCAAAGCCCCATACAGTAGGTACCATTCAAATAAGTTAATAGAGACAAGCCTTGAGCAAATCCAGCCTCCAGTTGGGCCCCCCTTTTGGAGCTCGGAGCTTCCTCCAGCTCCAGGGGGTTGTTGAGCTCCTGGGATCCAGCTGCCACTGCCACTCCTCCACTGAAGAAGCTTTGGGAAGCAGATGCAAAGGTAAGATACAGAACAGAGCACCTTTGCCAAGGAAAGCAGCTTATGGAGACATTCAGCAATAGCATCACATGGTTTTGACCAATCGACCTCTGGGTTATGTGCCCAGCACACTCACGCTGCACTACTCTGCTTCGGTGCTCCCAGTCGCAGGATTGTGGATCAGTTTAAAGTCGATCCTATATCTCTGATAATATCGGTACACAAGGCAGTGAAGAAAGGTTTAGGCACACAAACCTTCATCAGTTAGCAAATTGAGTATAGATGTTGGCAAGATATAGTGTAGTTATACAGAACGTTGATGAGGCTGCACCTGGAATATTGTGATCAGTTTTGGTCCCCTTGGTATCGTGTGACTTCTGACATCTTCAACTCTGGGTTTGTGTTGAACTTGATGGGATACTTTGTCCAACTCAGCATGTTTAAACAGTATCGCTCGGAGGGAGTCATTTGAAACATTTGAGGAGGTGAGTTCAACAAGATTGAACTATTCAAAGTTACTTGGACTCTTTTTTAAACTTACATCAGGACCAGTAGTCAGAGACACATACAACATGGAAACAGAGCCTTCAGTCCAACTTTTCCATGCTGACCTGATATCCTAAATTAGTCTAGTCTCATTTGACAGCACCTGACCCATATACTCTGGCAGCTCATTTCATATATGTACCACCCTCTGCATGAAGACGTTGTCCCTTTAATATATTTCGCCTCTCACCCTGAACCTATGCCCTCTAGTTCTGGACTCCTCCATCCCAGGGAAAATACCTTGTCTTTTACCCTGTCCATCCCTCTCATGAATTTGTAACCTCTATTAGGTCACTCCTCTACCTCCGATGCTCCAGTGAAAATAGCCCCAGCCTATTCAGACTCTCCCTGTAGCTCAAACCCTCCAACCCCCAGCAACAGTCCGTAAATCGTTTCTCATAGAGAAGTCAACGTTTCAGTCCTGAAGAAGGGTTAATACCCAAAATGCTGACTACTCCACATCCTGGTGCTGCCTGGCTTGCTGTATTCTCCCGACCTCCTGCTTGCCTACTTCAGGTTGCAATATGTAGTGCCTCAGTGGTTACCACTGCAGCCTCACAGCACCAGGGACCCAGGTTTGATTCCAGCCAGTGAGGAGTTTGTACATTCTCCCAGTGTCTGCGTGTGTTTTCTCTGGGTGGTCCTGTCCAAACATATGCAGGTCTGAGGTTTGATGAAGGCCTTCCTGCACTTAGAGCAACTGAGCAACCTCTCCCCCCTGTGGACCCACCAGTGGGCCAGCAGGTCAGAAGAAAGAGCAAAGCCCATCCTGCATTCGGGGCAGAAGAACGGCCTCTCCTCGGTATGGACACACTGGTGTCTCAGCAGGTGGGAAGAACTGCTGAAAGCCATCTCACACTCAGGGCATGAGAACAGCCGTCCCGGGTGTGGACCAATTGGTGCGTCCGCATGGCAGAGGAATCACTAAAGGCCTTCCCGCACTCACGGCAGCAGAAGGGCCTTTCCTCTCTGCGGACTCATTGGTGCTTCAGAACCCTTTCAAATTTCACAATATCCTTCTGATAGGAGGGAGACCAGAATTGCACACAATATTCCAAAAGTATTCCACAATATTCCAGTGTCCTTTCCAGCCACAACGTAACTCACCAACTCCAATACTCAAGTCAGAGGATTGCGGAATTTTTAAAACTCACAAAATAAAATAGCAAAAAATGGAAGGACAAACCGAATTTTTGAAGTCAACTTGGAAGCATCATTGAGAAATCGGCGGACTGGGTTTATTAGGTACCTGTTCTCCTTAAATACACTATAAACATCTTTTTCTTCTGCTCTTCGCAGTTTCTCTGTGCTGCAGTGTGTAGTGGCTCGTTGAAATAATGTCCTGATGCAGCTTAATAGAACATAGAACATAGAAAATTACAGCGCAGTACAGGCCCTTTGGCCCTCGATGTTGCGCTGATCCAAGCCCACCTAACCTACACTAGCCTACTATCCTCCATATGCCTATCCAATGTCCGTTTAAATGCCCATAAAGAGGGAGAGTCCACCACTGCTACTGGCAGGACATTCCATGAACTCATGACTCGCTGAGTCAAGAAGTTACCCCTAACATCTGTCCTATACCTACCACCCCTTAATTTAAAGCTATGCCCCCTCGTAATAGCTGACTCCTTAGGTGGAAAAAGGTTCTCATTGCCAACCCGATCTAAACCCCTAATCATCTTGTACACCTCTATCAAGTCACCCCTAAACCTTCTTGTCTCCAATGAAAAAAGCCCCAAGTGCCTCAGCGTTTCCTCATACGATCTTCCTACCATACCAGGTAACATCCTGGTAAACCTCCTCTGCACCCGTTCCAGTGCCTCCACACCCTTCCTATAGTATGGCAACCAAAACTGCACACAATACTCCAGATGCGGCCGCACCAGAGTCTTATACAACTGCAACATGACCTCAGGACTCCGGAACTCAATTCCTCTACCAATAAAAGCTAGTACGCCATATGCCTTCTTCACAGCACTATTTACATGGGTGGCAACTTTCAGAGATCTGTATACATGGCCACCAAGATCCCTCTGCTCATCCACACTACCAAGTATCCAACCATTAGCCCAGTAATCCATCTTCTTGTTACTCTTAACCAAAATTGAACTCCATTTGCCACCTTTCTACCCAGCTCTGCAGCTTAACTATATCTCACTGTAACCTGCCACATCCTTCCTCACTGTCAACAACTCCACTGACTTTCGTATCATCCGCAAACTTGCTCACCCAACCTTCTAGCCCCTCCTCCAGGTCATTTATAAAAATGGCAAACAGCAATGGTCCCAAAACAGATCCTTCCGGAACACCACTAGTAACTGCACTCCAAGATGAACCTTTACCATCAGCTATTACCCTCTGTCTTCTTCCAGCCAGCCAATTCCTAATACAAACCTCCAACGCACCCTCAATGCCATACCTCCGTATTTTTTGCAGTCGCCAACCATGGGGAACCTTATCAAACGCCTTACTAAAATCCATATACACCACATCTACCGCTTTACCCTCGTCCACCTCCTTAGTCACCTTCTCAAAGAATTCAATAAGGTTTGTGAGACAAGACCTGCCCTTCACAAAACCATGCTGACTATCCTTGATCACATTATTCCTATCCAGATGTTCATAAATCCTATCCCTTACAATTCTCTCTAAGACTTTGCCCACAACAGAAGTGAGACTCACCGGCTATAGGAACTAGTGTTATCCCTACTCCCCTTCTTGAACAAGGGAACCACATTTGCTATCCTCCAGTCTTCTGGCACTATTCCTGTAGACAACGAGGTTATAAAAATCAAGGCCAATGGGTCTGCAATCTCCTCCCTTGCTTCCCAGAGAATGCTAGGATATATGCCATCAGGCCCAGGGGACTTATCTATTTTCATCCTTTCCAGAATTTCCAATACCTCTTCCCTACATACCTCAAAGCCATCCATTAAAATTAATTGTGACTCAATATTCACATCGGCAACAATGTCCTGTTCCTGAGTGAATACTGATGAAAAGTATTCATTCAGTGTCTCCCCAATCTCTTTGGCCTCCATGTGCAACTTCCCACTACTATCCTTTACTGTACCTATTCCAACCTGAGCCATTCTTTTATTCCTGACATACCTATAGAAAGCCCTTGGGTTGTCCCTTGTCCTACCAACCAAGGACTTTTCATGTCCCCTCCTTGCTGCTCTTAACTCTCTCTTTGGATCCTCCCTGGCTACTTTATAACTCTCAATCGCCCCAATTGAACCTTCACGCCTAATCTTTACATCGGCGGCCCTCTTCGCTCTAACAAGGGATTCCAATTCATTATTAAACCACGGCTCCCTCACACGACGTTTTCCTCCCTGCCTGACAGGTACATACTTATCAAGGACACTCAATAGTTGCTCCTTGAACAAGCTCCACATATCGATTGCACCCTTCCATTGAAGCATACTTTTCCAAGCCACGCATCCTAAGTCATGCCTCACCGCATCATAATTTCCCTGCCCCCAGCTATAACTCTTGCCCTGCAGTGCACACGTATCCCTCTCCATCACCAGAGTAAAAATCACCGAATTGTGGTCACTGTCCCCAAAGTGCCCACCTACCTCCAATTCTAATACCTGGCCTGATTCGTTACCCAGAACCAAATCCAGTACGGCCTCACCTCTTGTTGGCCTGTCAACATATTGTGTCAGGAAACCCTCCTGCACACAATAGATAAACACCGACCCATCTAACGTACTCGAGCTATAGCTTTCCCAGTCAATATCTGGAAAGTTAAAGTCCCCCATAACAACCATCCTATTACTCTCACTCTTCTCCTGAATCACCCTCGCAATCCTTTCTTCTACGTCACTAGGACTATTAGGACGCCTATAGAAAACTCCTAACAGGGTGTCCTCCCCTTTCCTATTTCTAACTTTAGCCCAACGTACCTCAGATGGCGAGTGTTCATCCATCGTCCTTTCCACCGCTGTAATACCATCCTTGACAAGCAATGCCACACCTCCCCTTCTCTTACCCCCACCTCTGACCCTACTAAAACATTTAAACCCTGGAACCTGCAACAGCCCAATCCTGTCCCGGTTCTACCCATGTCGCAGTAATAGCCACAACATCAAAATCCCAGGTACCAACCCACGCTGCAAGTCCACCTATCTTATTTCGTATACTTCTCGCATTGAAGCATACTTCAATGTCACATTGCTGTTTAGAGGCACCCTCCTTCAAGATTGATGCCAAGCTCCTAATCTCCCTACACTCAAGGTCCTGCACCCTAAAGCTACAGTCTAGGTTCCCATGCGCCTGCAGAGTTAGTTTAAACCCCCTCCCCCAAAGATACCTAGCAAACATCCCCCCAAGGATACTGGTGCCCCTCAGGTTCAGGTGTAGACTATCCTGTTTATAGAGGTCCCACCTTCCCCAGAAAGAACCCCAGTTATCCAGATACCAGAATCCCCCCTCTCCTGCACCATCCCTGTAGCCACGCATTTAACTGTTCTCTCTCACTATTCCTCGACTCACTATCACGTGGCACGGGTAACAAACCAGAGACAACAACTCTGTTTGTTCTAACTCTGAGCTTCCAACCTAGCTCCCTGAAAGCCTGTCTAACATCCTCATCCCTCTACCTACCTATGTCGTTGGTGCCAATGTGGACCACGACTTCGGGCTGCTCCCCCACCCCCTTAAGGACTCGGAAAACACGATCAGAGACGTCACTTACCCTTGCACCTGGGAGGCAACATACCAATCGTGAGTCTCTCTCGCCCCCACAAAACCGCCTCTCTGGGCCACAAAATATCGAGTCCCCAATAACTATTGCTCTGCTCTTCTCCAACCTTCCCTTCTGAGCAACGGGAACAGGCTCCGTGCCGTGGCCTGAACACCATTGCTTACCGCTGGTAAGTCTTCCAACACACAAGTATCCAAAATGGTGTACTTGTTCTTGAGGGGAACGACCGCAGGGGGTCGCTGCACTGGCTGCTTTCTCCAAGTTCCCCTCACTGTCACCCATCTGTCTGCAATCTTTGGAATTACTACTTCCCTAAAGTTCTGATCTATGACCCCCTCTGCCTACCGAATGATTCGAAGTTCTTCCAACTACAGCTCCAGTTCACGAACACAGTCTTGGAGGAGCTCTTCCTGCAAGTGTAATCAGCAGGGACGACCATGGCATCCCACACCTCAAACATGTCGCAAGAGGAACATTGCACTGTCTTCACTACCATCCCACTAAAAGTAACTTTTAAAAAATGCTAGGTCTAAAGAATAGAACCAGCAAAACGCAGCTCTTACCTGCTTACCACAACGGGTCTTACTATCAGGTTAGACGAGGAGGGCGGGTGGGAGGCACTACCCATGTTGTGCCTGGGGTTCCTCTCCTGCGCGCCTTTATAGGAAAGAAAACCTACCCAGGGAAGCTTGAGCTACACCAGCTTCCGGGTCCGCTCCGCGCTTTTTTCCAAGAAAGGCGCGCAGGCGAGTCCCGGAGATGTGACTTGACTCTCTAGTCTCCCCAACGTTATAGAGATCGCATCGGGAGCAATGGATACTAAAAAAATTACATTGATGGATGTACCGGTGAAAGTCTTCTTCCTGCCGCAGCCCGGGTTCGATCCCCGGGCAGCGAGGCAATTTTCAGCAGAGCTACAAGAAGGGGCCGATGTCTCCCTGGTAGTCTTGTGGTTAGGATTTGGCGCTTTCACCGCCGCGACCCGGGTTCGATTCCCGGTCAGGGAAGCAGTTTTCTGCGGGCTATCCATTCGTCTTAAATACGCTGTACATTAGATTATTGATTGATCTTCGTCGTTCCTGGGTGCTGCAGTGTGAAGTAGCTCGTTGAAATAGCATCCTGATGCAGATTTGTTCACATATGTTGGGGTGATTACTTCTGCAGCTACAAACGAGTGAGCAATGCTCACTCTCTCGGCGGAGCAGGACAGGGCTATTTGGCAGTGTCTGTTTGTAGACGCGGTTACGTTTGTTTAACAGTTACAATTTAATTTTTTTAGTATCCATTGCTCCTGATGCGATCTCGAGAACATTGGGGAGACTAGAGAGTCAAGTCACATCTCCGCGACTCTCCTGCGCGCCTTTATAGGGAAAAAAGCGCGGAGTGGACCCAGAAGCTGGTGTAGCGCAAGCTTACCTGGGTAGGTTTTTTTTTCCCTGTAAAGGCGCGCAGAGGAGAGTCCCAGAGAAGTGACTTGCCTCTCCAGTCTCCCCAATGTTATAGAGATCACATCGGGAGCAATGGATACAAAAAATTACATTTAAACTGTTAAACAAACGTAACCGCGTCTACAAACAGGCACTGTCCTGCTCCGCCGAGAGAGTGAGGATTGTTCACTCGTTTATAGCTGCAGAAACAATCATCCCAACACATGCAAACAAATCCGCATCAGGATGCTATTACAACGAGCTACTTCACTCTGCAGCACCCAGGAACGACGAAGATCAATAAACAACCGTACAGCGCATTTCAGACGATTGGATAGCCCGTCGACCCGCTGAAAACTGCTTCCCTGACCGGGAATCGAACCCGGGCCGCGGCGGTGAAAGCGCCAAATCCTAACCACTAGACCACCAGGGAGACGTAGATTCATTCCTGTAGCTCTGCTGAAAATTTCCTCTCTGCCCGGGAATCGTACCCGGGCTGCAGCAGTAAGAAGACTTCCACCGATCTCGAGAACATTGGGGAGACTAGAGAGTCAAGTCACATCTCCGCGACTCTCCTGCGCGCCTTTATAGGGAAAAAAGCGCGGAGTGGACCCAGAAGCTGGTGTAGCGCAAGCTTACCTGGGTAGGTTTTTTTTCCCTGTAAAGGCGCGCAGAGGAGAGTCCCAGAGAAGTGACTTGCCTCTCCAGTCTCCCCAATGTTATAGAGATCACATCGGGAGCAATGGATACAAAAAATTACATTTAAACTGTTAAACAAACGTAACCGCGTCTACAAACAGGCACTGTCCTGCTCCGCCGAGAGAGTGAGGATTGTTCACTCGTTTATAGCTGCAGAAACAATCATCCCAACACATGCAAACAAATCCGCATCAGGATGCTATTATAACGAACTACTTCACTCTGCAGCACCCAGGAACGACGAAGATCAATAAACAACCGTACAGCGCATTTTAGACGATTGGATAGCCCGTCGACCCGCTGAAAACTGCTTCCCAGACCGGGAATCGAACCCGGGCCGCGGCGGTGAAAGCGCCAAATCCTAACCACTAGACCACCAGGGAGACGTAGATTCATTCCTGTAGCTCTGCTGAAAATTTCCTCTCTGCCCGGGAATCGTACCCGGGCTGCGGCAGTAAGAAGACTTCCACCGATCTCGAGAACATTGGGGAGACTAGAGAGTCAAGTCACATCTCCGCGACTCTCCTGCGCGCCTTTATAGGGAAAAAAGCGCGGAGTGGACCCAGAAGCTGGTGTAGCGCAAGCTTACCTGGGTAGGTTTTTTTTTCCCTGTAAAGGCGCGCAGAGGAGAGTCCCAGAGAAGTGACTTGCCTCTCCAGTCTCCCCAATGTTATAGAGATCACATCGGGAGCAATGGATACAAAAAATTACATTTAAACTGTTAAACAAACGTAACCGCGTCTACAAACAGGCACTGTCCTGCTCCGCCGAGAGAGTGAGGATTGTTCACTCGTTTATAGCTGCAGAAACAATCATCCCAACACATGCAAACAAATCCGCATCAGGATGCTATTACAACGAGCTACTTCACGCTGCAGCACCCAGGAACGACGAAGATCAATAAACAACCGTACAGCGCATTTCAGACGATTGGATAGCCCGTCGACCCGCTGAAAACTGCTTCCCTGACCGGGAATCAAACCCGGGCCGCGGCGGTGAAAGCGCCAAATCCTAACCACTAGACCACCAGGGAGACGTAGATTCATTCCTGTAGCTCTGCTGAAAATTTCCTCTCTGCCCGGGAATCGTACCCGGGTTGCGGCAGTAAGAAGACTTCCACCGATCTCGAGAACATTGGGGAGACTAGAGAGTCAAGTCACATCTCCGCGACTCTCCTGCGCGCCTTTATAGGGAAAAAAGCGCGGAGTGGACCCAGAAGCTGGTGTAGCGCAAGCTTACCTGGGTAGGTTTTTTTTCCCTGTAAAGGCGCGCAGGAGAGGAACCCCAGGCACTACAGGGGTAGTGCCTCCCACCCGCCCTCCTCCTCTAACCTGATAATAAGACCCGTTGTGGTAAGCAGGTAAGTGCTGCGTTTTGCTGGTTCTATTCTTTAGACCTAGCATTTTTTAAAGGTTACTTTTAGTGGGATGGTAGTGAAGGCAGTGCAATGTTCCTCTTGCGACATGTTTGAGGTGAGGGATGCCATGGTCGTCCCTGCTGATTACACTTGCAGGAAGTGTACTCATCTCCAGCTCCTCCAAGACTGTGTTCGGGAACTTGAGCTGGAGTTGGATGAACTTCGAATCATTTGTGTGCGGAGGGGGTCATAGATCAGAACTTTAGGGAACCAGTAATTCCAAAGATTGCAGACAGATGGGTGACAGTGAGGGGAACTTGGAGAAAGCAGCCAGTGCAGCAACCCCCTGCGGTCGTTCCACTCATGAACAAGTATACCATTTTGGATAATTGTGGGGGGGGGCGGGGGGTGACTTACCAGCGGTAAGCAATGGGGTTCAGGCCTCTGGCACGGAGCCTGTTCCTGTTGCTCAGAAGGGAAGTTTGGAGAAGAGCAGACCAATAGTTATTGGGGACTCGATAGTTTGGTGCACAGATAGGCGGTTTTGTGGGGGCGAGAGAGACTCACGACTGGTATGTTGCCTCCCAGGTGCAAGGGTAAGTGACGTCTCTGATCGTGTTTTCCGGGTCCTGAAGGGGGTGGGGGAGCAGCCTGAAGTCGTAGTCCACGTTGGCCCCAAAGACATAGGTAGGTAGAAGGATGAGGATGGTAGGCAGGCTTTCAGGGAGCTAGGTTGGAAGCTCAGAGTTAGAACAAACAGAGTTGTTGTCTCTGGTTTGTTACCCGTGCCACGTGATAGCGAGTCGAGGAATAGTGAGAGAGAACAGTTAAATGCTTGGCTACAGTGATGGTGCAGGAGCGAGGGATTCCGGTGTCTGGATAACTGGGCTTCTTTCTGGGGAAGGTGGGAACTATATAAACAGGATAGTCTACACCTGAACCTGAGGGGCACCAGTATCCTTGGGGGGATGTTTGCTAGTGCTCTTTTGGGGGGTTTAAACTAACTCTGCAGGGGTATGGGTACCTAGACTGTAGCTTTAGGGTGCAGGACCTTGAGTGTAGGGAGGTTAGGAACATGGCATCAATCTCGAAGGAGGGTGCCTCTAAACAGGAATGTGACTTGAAGTGTATATACTTCAATGCGAGAAGTATACGAAATAATGTAGGTGAACTTGCAGCGTGGGTTGGTACCTGGGATTTCGATGTTGTGGCTATTACGGAGACATGGGTAGGACTGACTGTTGCAGGTTCCAGGGTTTAAATGCTTTAGTAGGGTCAGAGGTTGGGGTAAAAGAGGGGGAGGTGTGGCATTGCTTGTCAAGGATAGTATTACAGCGGTAAAAGGACGATGGATGAAGACTCGCCATTTGAGGAAGTTTGGGCTGAGGTTAGAAATAGTAAAGGTGAGGTCACCCTGTTAGGAGTTTTCTACAGACCTACTAATAGTCCGAGAGACATAGAAGAAAGGATTGCGAGGATGATTCAGGAGAAGAGTGAGAGTAATAGGATGGTTGTTATGGGGGACTTTAACTTTCCAGATATTGACTGGGAAAGCTATAGCTCGAGTACGTTAGCTAGGTCGGTGTTTGTCTAATGGGTTCAGGAGGGTTTCCTGACACAATATGTTGACAGGCCAACAAGAGGTGAGGCCGTACTGGATTTGGTTCTGGGTAACGAATCAGGCCAGGTATTAGAATTGGAGGTAGGTGGGCACTTTGGGGACAGTGACCACAATTCGGTGATTTTTACTCTGGTGATGGAGAGGGATACGTGTGCACTGCAGGGCAAGAGTTATAGCTGGGGGCAGGGAAATTATGATGCGGTGAGGCATGACTTAGGATGCGTGGCTTGGAAAAGTAGGCTTCAAGGGAAGGGCACAATCGATATGTGGAGCTTGTTCAAGGAGCAACTATTGAGTGTCCTTGATAAGTATGTACCTGTCAGGCAGGGAGTAAAGGGTAGTGTAAGGGAGCTGTGGTTTAATAATGAATTGGAATCCCTTGTTAAAGTGAAGAGGGTGGCCTATGTAAAGATGAGGCGTGAAGGTTCAATTGGGGTGATTGAAGTTTATAAGGTAGCCAGGGAGGATCTAAAGAGAGAGTTAAGAGCAGCAAGGAGGGGACATGAAAAGTCCTTGGTTGGTAGGATTAGGGAAAACCCAAAGGCTTTCTATAGGTATGTTAGGAATAAAAGAATGACTAGGGTAGGAAAAGGTCCAATCATGCATAGATGTGGGAAGTTGCGCGTGGAGGCTGAAGAGATTGGGGAGACACTGAATGAATACTTTTTGTCAGTATTCACTGAGGAACAGGACATTGTTGCGGATGTGAATATTGAGTCACAATTAATTAGAATGGATAGCTTTGAAGTATGTAGGGAAGAGGTATTGGAAATTCTGGAAAGGGTGAAAATATATAGGTCCCCTGGGCCTGATGGCATTTATCCTAGGATTCTCTGGAAAGCAAGGGAGGAGATTGCAGAGCAATTGGCCTTGATTTTTATGTCCTTGTTGTCTACAGGAATAGTGCCAGAAGACTGGAGGATAGCAAATGTGGTTCCCTTGTTCAACCCTGGTCTTTCAATTGATATCCTTCAGAAAAATTAACAAAGTAAGTGTGCTGTTAAATGAACATAGCATCGGCACCAAATTCCTATAAACTGCCAGATGCCTTCTGATCACACGTTATCCAGGACACCAAAACTGAAAACTGTCATGCAGTCAGCCAGCCTTAAGAATCACCTAAGTGAAGCTTTCCTCCATACACAATGACATAGAACAAAATGCTGTCAAAGATGCTGCAAAGGGAGCTGAATCAAGGACATGAAAATAAAATATCAAGGCCGCTTGAGAAAAGAAAGCCATTTAAGTTGCTGAATAACTTCCTTCTATTCTATTAAATGAAAAAGATGACAAGAAATATAGAATGTTATTAGAAGGTGAAACATATTAGCCATTAAACTTTTACAACAGTGAATAATAATAGATATACTCAAAGTGAAGCAACACATATGTACTGTTTATAACAATGTGCTAATCCCTTAAATGCTGCTCAGTTCCATGAGAAACTACCCCTTTATTTGTGTACGTGAGGAAAGAAGCTATCCATTTCTAGGGTGCAAATTGTATTCAAATGAATGTGCCAAATTAAGGAAAAAAGTGAAAATACATTTAAGAGGGACAGAGAGCATCTGAGCACCTTTGCAGAGTCTTGTCCCTCCCTGGATTCACTGCAGTTGCAATCAGTGAACAGTTTTCCCCCATCTCTCCCTCCCAAGATGAAGAATGGAAAAGGGGAGACATTGCTTTGCTCCTCGGTGTTGTCTAGAGGAGGGAGTTTTACTCTGAAATTGAATGAAGATAGAGCTTCATTCCGGACTGCAACTTCCTTCCATTGTCCAACATGTGAGTACGGCACTTTCTGAGGAGGGGAGGCTTGTCAGGATAGATGCCAATAAAATGCTTCCTTGTCAGAGAATCTCGAACTCGATGACACAGATTATTAATAAGGGCTTTCCCATATCAGGCAGAGTGAGGAATTTATTCTCTCTTCTTTATTGCAATGCTCCCACACAGAGAGTAATAGAGACAGGCTCTTTGAATGTATTTAAGGCTGAACTGAACTGAATTTTGAGTGACAGGGAATGAAAGGTTATTGAGTACAGGTAGCAAATGAAGTTAACACTACAGCAGGACATGCATGATCTTCTTAATTGGAAAGTAAGCCTGATGAATGGCAGTGGCAAGAGATTTAACACGTTCCATGTGTGAGTGGTGCTTCAAACAGTTGTCAAAGCTGGACAGAGACATGGATTCCCACATCATAGAGAAACCGTGGAAATGTGAGGACTGTGGGAAGGAATTCAAAATTCCATCTTTGCTTGAACGTCATTGCCATGGTCACACCGGGGAGCAGCCATTTACCTATTCCATGTGCAGCAAGGGCTTCATTCATTTATCCACCCTGGTGATCCACTGGTAGAGTTTCACGAGGAAAAGACCTTTCATCTGCTTCGTGTGTGGGAAGGAGTTCTTTTATTTATCACCCTGGTGACCCACCAGCCGGCTCACACCGGAGAGAGGCCGTTCGCCTGCTCTAAGTGCATGAACGGATTCACCCAGTCATCCGCCTTGCTGATCCACCAATAGGTCCATACCAGGGAAGAGACCATCCTGCTGCTGTGTCTGCATGAAGGTATTCATTAATTTGTCTGCCCTGCTTATGCATCTTCGAGTTTACACCAGGAAGAGACTGTTCTCCTGCTCCATGTGCAGGAAGGCGTTCATTCATTTATCCACCCTGGTGAACCACCAGCAGGTTCACACTGGGGAGAGGTCATTCACTCGGTCCAAGTGTGGGAAGGGATCCACTAACTCCTCTGACCTGCAGACAAACCGGCACATTCACACCAGGGAGAGGGTGTTCACCTGCGTCGTCTGTGGGAAAGGGTTTAGCCATTCATCCATTCTGCTGGCGCACAGGCGCATCCACACTGAGGATAGACCGTTCTCCTGGTCTGTGTATGGTAAGGGATTCACAGATTATTCCAGTTGCAGAGAAACCAGCAGGTTCACATTGGGTAAAGGCCTTTCACCTGCTCCAAGTGCGGAAAGGGATTTAGTCAGTCATCCCGTCTGCTCAGACACCAATCCAGTCACACCAAGCAGAGCACGTTTGGAATCTTTGTGGGTGTGACTTGTATTAGTATTCAAGAGGAAGGGGAGTATTGCTGAGGCTGGACTGACTGCAGGTAAAGTAGGTGGCGGTGCATGGCTGATAGCATGGAGCATAGGATCCGGAAAGAGAATTGTTGCTGAAGGTTTTGAATTTGTAGGTGCACTGGGTATCCTGATCAGGTTCAAATTGTGTTGGGCTGAATGTGGTCCGGAGTCCATGTGAGATCAGATGGTTCCATAGGCAGTTCTGAGGAATAGCTGATCCTGATGAAGGGCTTCTGCCTGAACATCGATCCTGATAAAGGGCTTATGCCCAAAACATCGATTCTCCTGCTCCTGGGATGCTGCCTGACCTGCTGTCCTTTTCCAGCAATACACTCTCGACTATTAATACTCAAGAGTGCTGACATTTACTGGTCAGTTGAGCACCTATTAAGACACACTTACTGTGTTGGAACATGCAGTGGAGTCGGGAGATGTAGACCTGTCATGTTTGACTCTGTGAAGAAATCAATCCCATGGAAAGATTGGCTCCAGTTTGTCCCTTCCCCAGGAAGCTGTCAGGACGATAACATGGGAAACAGAGAATGCTTGTCCATTACTGAAGGTTGAACAAATTGGAAAAATGAGAGTTTCTGATAATGTCTTACAATCCTGGTGGCTTTTGGAGGTATTTTTGAAATTGTCATGGTCTGTGTGACCCACTGATGTTCCCGGGGCCGGGCCACACCAGAAATGGCAGGATGGAGAAGGGAATGCAGACATGGGTTATATCCCTACTATAGAGTCATAGAACTTGACCGCATGGAAACAGACCTTTCCATCCAACTCATCCATGTTGACCAGTTATCCCAAATTGGTGAGGCCACTTCTGAAATATTGTGTTCAATTCTGGCCTTCTTGCTATCAGAAGAATGTTAAAGTTGAAAGGTTTCAGAAAAGATGTGCAAGGATGTTGCCAGGCTTGGAGGGTTTGAGCTCGAGGGAGAGTCATAGAGCCTTAGAATCATAGAGACGTACATACAGAAACAGACCATTCATTCCAAATTGTCCATGCTGACTAGACATCCAAACCTTAACTAGTCCCATTTGCCAGCACTTGGTCCATATCCCTCGATCCCTTCCTATTCATATACCCATCCAGTTGCCATTTTGAATGTTGTCATTGTAGCAGCCTCCACCACTTCCTTTAATAGCGCATTCCATACATGTGCCACCCTCTGCGTGAAAAAGTTGCCCCTTAGGTCCCTTCTCTCACCGTAAACTTATGCCTGCTAGTTCTGGACTCCCACATCCAGGGAAAGAAACATTGTCTATTTCCCCTATCCATGCCCTTCATGATTTTATAAACGCGTATAATGTCACCCCTCACCCTCTGACACTCCAGAGAAATTAGCCCTATATTGGTCAGAGCATTGAGTATATGAATTGGGAGGTCTCTGTCCAATGGTCACTTACTGTTCCCTTCAATAATTCTATAATTGGAAGTATATGACAAAACTAAAGGACAAAAATACAACAGATAATTGTATTTGAATCTCAGAGGCTAGCACATTGAATATATCACCATTTAATAACACTCGATAGATCTCTGTCCCTTCTCAAGTTCCAGTCCTGATAAATGCCTTGCGGATCTGAAAGCCTTGAGAGACTGAGAGAATCTGAAACCCCTTCTATTTGATTAACTTCCTCTTTTTCCAGCTGCTATATTGAATAGTTTTACCCCTCCCCCTCTCATTCCCCGTCTCCAAGCCAGGATGACGAATGGAAAGGGGAGACATTGATTTGTTCGCAGATGTTTCCCAGAGGGAGGGAGTTTCCCTCTGAAACTGGCCTCGACCCGCGTTGTGACGTTCACGATGGAGGGCGGGGCGTCCTGAAGGAGCCAATAGGAATTGCAGCGCCGACCGGTGATGTCGCTGTGTTCTAGGTCCTTTTGGAGAACGGCCCGTACGTCGCACAATGACATGAACCATACTTGTCGACTGACCAATTGCAAACCCTGGAGAACCAGAAAGGAGTCTGGTCCTCCTGCCAATCAGAGCTCACCTATTGTCTAAATGAGCTCGGGAAGTTGCTACTACTTCTCTGAATGAAGATAGAGCTTCAGCCCAGACTGCAACTTCCTTCCTCTGTCCAACATCTGTGAGTACGGCACTTTCTTTCTACACCCTTCCCATCCTTTTCAATTTCTTTTCTCATTCTGGGGTTAAACTGATATCCCTGCCCTACCTCAGCTCCTCAGAGCACATCTCTGTTATGCTAATCCCAGTATACAGGCGTGTCAGACCGGTTCTGAAGCAGGTAAAACCAGGCCAGGTGGAGCCATTTCTGCTCTTCAAGACTGTTTTGAGCGCACTGACTGGTGGGTGTTCAGGGAGATGACAAATGATAGCAATTCCATCAATTTAGAGGAGTACATGGTGTCGGCTATTTCCTACGTTAGCAAGTGTATTGACGGTGTCATTTTGTCCAAGACCATCACTTCTTGCCCCAACCAGAAGCCATGAATGACTGCAAAGGTGTGTGCAGTGCTGAGGACCTGCGATTCTACCTTCATAGCAGATGACAAGGCGGGCCTAACAACAGTGAGGGCCAACCTGACCCGGGTATCAAAGAGTCAAAATGTGCATACACACAAAAAATACACAGCCACTTTCAGGACAGCAGTGATAAACTGAGCGTGTGGAAGGCCATCCAGGCCATCATGACCCACCGAACAGCATTGTCTGGTTGCGCTGGTGGTGCCTCCCCACTGCTGGATGAGTTGAACAACTTTTTATGCATAGTTTGAGGCACACAATTATGTGGCAGCGAGGAACTCCAACTTCTCCGCCCCCCCAACCCACCTCCCAATTCAGTCTCTCACGACCAGATTGTGCAACAGTTTCTTCCCCCAAGCCATCTGACTCCTTAACACTGTATGATTGGACTCTTTTTCTATCTGAAATTTTTTGCACAACTTCGAATTGCTGCTAGAAAAATGTCTATTCTTTATCATTCTTTTATTATGCTGTAACTTGTGTGTTTTCTACTTCTGGTCCCTCGAAGTAGAGGAGATGACCGAAACACTGGAAGCTGGTGAGAGAGCGTTCTCAAAATTAATCCTGGGAATTGACGTGTTTGCAAATGATGCAATGTTGAGAAGCTTAGTTGAGCATTCGTTCGAGTTTGGAAGAATGAGAGGAGATCTTGAATAAAGATCAGAATCTTAGTGGGCCTGAAAGGTTAGTTGCCAAAAAGGTAGTGTTCATTTTTGGGAGAGTCTCAGACCAGAAGGAATAGCCTCTAATCTTAAGTGTCCGCATACTTATGATGGAGATGAGGTGGATATCTTCTCTCAGAGGACAATGAATGACAGGGCTATTGAATTTCTATCACTAAGTATAGTCAAGGCAGATGGTGGGCAGAATTTTAGTCAATAAGTGAATCAATAATAAGGCATGAATGTGGATTTTTGGATTATAATATTAGACATTATGGTAATAAATGGTGGAGCAGATTCAATGGGCTGAATTGTCTATTTTGAATTTCTATCCTGTGCAGATAGTGATGCTTCCTGTAATCTCCTTTTACAGGATATGAGAAAGGGAAGGAATTGCAGCCAGAAATATCAAAACAAGATCTGATAGAGACAATCATCATCAGCCTTTGAATCTCTCAGGATTTATTATTTCTCTGTTGCCCTGTCTGCTTCAAAAGGTTTCAAACATCAGTGAGACTGAGGCACACAGACCTGAGTGAGAGTGTCGCAGTGAACTGACTGTGGGAAGAGCTGTAAGCGGATACACAGCCTGAAATAGCAACATCCCATTTGCAGTGACAAGAGACAGAACACATTCCGTGTGTGAGTGGTCTTTTAACTGATTGTCAAACCTGGAGAGAGACCAGGACTTCCACGTGATGGAGAAACCATGGAAATGTGAGGATTGCAGGAAAGAATTCAAATTCCTGTGTCTGCTTGATACCCATCATCATGGTCACACCGGGGAGAAGCCATTCACCTGCTTAGTGTATTGGGAAGGCATTCGTTCACCTATCCACCTAGTGACTCACCGGTGGGTTCACACCGGGGAGAAGCCATTCATTTGCTCAATGTGTGAGAAGGACTTCACCCATGCGACTTCTCTGCTAACTCACCAGTACATTCACACCAGCGAGAAGCCGTTCTCCTGCTCCACCTTCAGGGAGCACAGAATTCCTCTGCCCCGCAGATACACCAGTGTGTTCACACCGGGGAAAAACCATTTACCTGCTCAGTGTGTGGGAAGGCCTTCAGTCGGCCGTCCCATCTGATGAGACACCTCTTCAGCCACACCGAGTAGAGAGTTTTTAAACTCTTTATGTAGGTGTGACTTGTATTAGTATTCAAGATAGCACACGTTCACTGGTCAGTTGAGCATCTATTAAGAGACTCTTAACGATTTGGAACATTCAGTGACATCAGGAGGAAATGTTTGACTCTTTGAAGAAATCTGAGTTGGAAAGCGTGGCACTATAAGAAGTACAGCAGGTCACGCAGCATCCGAGGGGCAGGAGAGTTGATGTTTCGAGCATAAGCCCTTCATCACATTCCAGTGCCATACTTTTTGACACTGACTTTCTAGTATCTGCAGTCCTCGCCTCCTCTGAGTCTGTGACAAAATCTGCCCCGTGTAAAGATTGGCTCCACTTTCTCCATTCCCAGTGAGGCTGTCAGGATGATTACATGGGTAAAAGAGAGAGCTCTTCCAGTATTGAAGTTTGGAAAATTAAAATTAGGAAAAATAAAGTTTCTTACTGCGGCTACAATCCTGGTAGCGTATGTGAGAAATGCCTCAAGGTATTTGGACATTGTCAGAGTCTGGTGACCAACTGAGATCCATGGTTTGAACCACACAACAAGTGGCAGGATGGAGGGGGGAATGTAGACATGGGTTATGTCGCGACCATAGAGCCATAAAACTCCACTGCACAGAAACAGACCTTTCAGACCAACACGTCCATGCTGACCAGATGTCCCAAATTGATGAGGCCATTTCTGGAACACTATGTTCAGCTCGAGTCTCTCTGCTTTGGGAAGGATTTAACACTTAAACGATTCAGAAAAAGTTACAAGGCTGTTGCCAGGGTTGAAGGGTTTGAGGTAAAGAGAGAGGATGAATAGGCTGGGACTGGTTTTCTCTGAAGCATCAAAAGTTGAGGGATGACCTTATAGAGGTTAAAAAATCATGAATGGTATGGATAGGGCGAATACTGATGTTGTTTCCCCAGTGTGGGCGAGTCCAAACCCTCCCCCCACCCCCCGCCGGATAAGGAATGGAAAGAGACATTGCTTGGTTTCCAGATGTTGCCCAGAGGGAGGGAGTCTCCCTTTGAAACAGGTAGATAAGATAGTGAAGAACATGATTGGTGTGCCTTCCTCTTTTGGTCAGAGCATTCACTATAAGAGTTGGGAGGTCGTGTTGCGGCTGCACAGGACGTTGGTTAGGCCACTTTTGGAATATTGCATACAATTCTGGTCTCCTTCCGATTGGAAGAATGTTATAAAACTCGAAATAATTCAGAAAAGATTTACAAGACTGTTGCCAGGGTTGGAGGATTTGAGCTATATTGAGAGGCTGAAAAGTCTGGGGCTGTTTTCCCTGGAGTATCGGAGGCTAAGGAGTGACCTTATAGGGGATTATAAAATAAGGGGCATGGGTAGGATAGAAATATTGGAACACAGACTTTAACCTCATACTTTCAATGCATTATCTGAGCTGAGATGGCACCTATTGTTAAAGCTATCTTGAGAATGTAACTTTTAAAAAGTTGTGGGATTTACATATGAAGGAAACAAAACTAATGTGATCTTTTGAATTGGTGGGGGGTAAATGACATCTGATTCACTCATATCCTTTTTAGGGAAGGAAATTGCCGTTGTGGGAAAGGATTCACTCAGTTGTCCTAGCTGCATTCTTTACCCAGTCTGGCCTACATGTGACTTCAGACCCACAGCAGTATGGTTGACTCTTGATTGTTCCTCCTCCCACTGGGGAGAAATTTACTTGAATGACCGCACGGTGACTCAGTAGTTACCACTGCTGCTTCACAGCACCAAAGTTCCCGGTTCGATTCCAGCCTTGGGTGACTGTCAGTGTGGAATTTGCACGTTCTCCGTGTCTGCGTGGGTTTCCTCAGAGTGCTCCGGTTTCCTCTCACAGTACAAGAATGTGCAGGTCAGGTGAATTGTCCATGTTAAATTGCCCATTGTGTTAGGTGCATTAGTCAGAGAGAAATGGGTCTGGGTGGGTTACTCTTCGGAGGGTTGGTGTGGACTGGTTGGGCTGAAGGGCCTGTTTCCACACTGTAGGAATTTAACTAATCTAACCATATCCGAACTTAACCATATCCCTCTAAACCCTTCCTGTTCATATACCTATCCAGATTCCTATTAAACATTGCAAATGCACCAGCCTCCACCACTTCGCCTGGCAGTTCATTCCGTACACACACCACCCTCTGTGCGGAAAAGTTGCCTCTTCGAACCATTTTAAATATTTCTCCCCTCACCTTAAACAGACGCCCTCCAGTTTACAACTTCATTTGCCCTGGTGAAAAAGACTTACAAAAGTTGAGCAGCCAGACAAAACGCAAAAAGAATACAACGTCGAGCCACCGGGAAAAATAAAATTGTGGCTCCAGCCGTTTTTTTCTCCTTTTGGCCTTTAGATTCTTTACATCTGTCAGTAACAGCAGTCACCAAAGCGCACACTGCGCATGCTCCGAGGTGTCAGCAAGGAAGGCGCATGCTCACCGGTGTCAGCAAAGTAGTACGCATGCTCCTCGACGTTCGAAGAACGGCACGCGACTTCCTTTAGATGGACCAATGGTAAAGCCTGGAGGACCGGATGGAGATTGGTCCTCCTGCCAGTTAGAGCACCCCTATTGTCTGAATGCAGAAGGAGGAGCATAAGCTTTTGTCGCTGCTGTGAAGATTGAGCTTCACTCCAGACTGTAACTTCCTTCTGACTAATATCTGTGAGTACAGCACTTTCTTTTCCCACCCCCTTTTCCATTTAGTTTTCATTTTGATGTTCAGTTATAGTCATAGAGATGGACAGTACGGAAACAGACCCTTCGGTCCAACTCGTCCATGTCGGCCAGATATTGCAACCTAATCTCGTCCTGCTTGCTCGCACCCAGCCGATATCCCTGTTCATGTAGTGTTGACTTGCAGCAGCTGAAAGGAAAGGGAGTGATTCTCTGGGTGCAGACAGACTCTGGAAATGTTGGACAAGGTCTGTGTCACAGTTGGCAAACACATGACAAATGCAGTACTTCAATGTGAAGCTCTAGCCTTTGTTGTGGCAAAAAAAGCAGAAAGGAGGTGCGTTTTTAAATGTGATACATTGGGATGTGGAGAAAGTGAGGATTGCAGATGCTGAAGATCAGAGTGGGAGTGTGGCATTGGAAAAGTACAGCTGGTCAGGCAGTATGAGAGTTGATGTTTTGGGCACAACCCCTTCACCAAGAATGATGTGTAGATGTACAATGGGACCTCAGTGTCCTTCTGTACCAGTCACTGCCAGTTATCAGACAGGTGCAGCAAGCAATCAGCAAGGCAAGTGGTATATTAGCAAGAGGAATTGAGTTCAGAAGTGGGGATGTCTTCCTGCAGTTAGGGGGTCATTGAACGTATTCACTGCTGAGTTCATCTGATATTTTGAACAACAATGAAATGGATGTTTATGGGGGTTGTCAAGAAAATGGTTTCAAGACCAGTATAGAACTGTTCCAGTGTCAGACAGCACAGAAACAGGCCCTTCAGTCCAACCAGTCCATGCTGACTATGTTCTCAAACTAAACTAGTCCCACCCGCCAGTATTTGGTCCATATCCTCTGAATCTTTCCTATTCAGATACTTATCCAAATGTCCTTTAAATGCTATAACTGCACCTGCATCCACCACTTCCTCTGAACATTCATTCCACACTTGAACGACTCTCTGTGTAAATGAAAAATAGTGTCCCTCATGTCTTTCAAATCTTTCTCCTCTCTCCTTCAAAATTTGCTCCCTAATCTTGAAACCCCCACCCAAGGGAAAGGACACTTGCCATTCACGTTAGCTATATCTGTTATGATTTAATCAACCTCAGTAAGGTCACCTCTCAACCTCCTATGCTCCAATGAAAAATGTCCCAGCCTATCCACCAAAATGTAGTTATATTCATATCCAGTTATGATCTGTGCAATACTGGTCCAGGCTCGAAAGACCAATTGTCCTAGTCCTGCTCCCAATTCTTACCCTCTGTGTCCAGGACAGCAAGAGACCATAAGACATAGGAGCTGAGATTAGGCCATTCAGCCCATCAGGTCTGCTGATAGCACACAATCGCAGCTGATAAGTTTCTCAGCCCCATTCTCCCGCTTTCTCCCCGTAACCCTTGATCCCCAAGAACCTGTCTACCTCCGTCTTAAATATTCTCAATGACCTGTCCTTTACAGCCTTCTGTGGCAATGAATTCCAAAGATTCACCACTTTCTGGATGAAGAAGTTTCTCCTTATCGTTGTTCCAAAAGGCCTTCCCTTTACTATAAGGCTGTGCCTTCAGGTTCTTGTCTCTCCTACCAATGGAAACATCTTCCCAACGTCCAGTCTGTCCATGCCATTCAGTATTCTGTATGTTTAAATTAGAGTGTGGGCCTGTGTATCAGCATGAACCAGACCCTTCAGGATGAGGTGCAGCAGGAATTAGGTTCAGCAAAGTGAGAATGGAGGGAGAGTGTGTGTGGGATGGAGATTTTCAGCTTCAAGGCGATAAGAGAGGAAAGAGAGTTTGCTATAAATGGGAATTGAGCAGATGGGTCATTGGGCCGAGGAGTGGGAGATGGAGTTTAATTTAGACAAATGTGAGGAGTTGCATTTTGGTCAAGCAATCCAGGCAGAACTGACACAGTTAAGGGGAGTGTTGCTGAACAAAGACCTTGGAGTGCAGGTTCCTTGAAAGTGGAGTCTCGGGTAGCTAGGATAGTAAAGAAGGCGTTCAGTATGCTTTCCTTTATTGGTCAGAACATTGAGTATTGGAGTTGGGAGGTCATGTGGCCACTGTTGGTTGGGCCACTTTTGGAACACTGCATTCAGTTCTGGTCTCCTTGATATAGGAAAGATGTTGTGAAACTTTGAAAGAGGTTGGAAAAGATTTACAAGGCTGTTACCAGAGTTGGAGGGTTTGAACTACTGGGAGAGGCAGAATAGGCCAGGGATATTTTCCCTGGAGCATCAGAGACTGATGGGTGACCTTACTGAGGTTTGTAACGGGCATGGATAGGGTGAATACCCAAGATCTTTTCCCGGATGGTGCAGTCCAAAACTAGACGGTGCATATTTGAGGTGAGAGGAGAATGATTCACAAGTGTGGTTGTGAAGACTGGACTTTCAGAGCAACTGTCAAAGATGTTTGCCCTGACTGGGAGCAGAAGTTGTAACAGTGAAATCTTTCATTTAAGAGCAAACAACTGAGTGAGTCTGTCTATCCGGGATTTTTTTGGAAAGAGGGAATTCATTGCTGTTGGGTGAGACTAGACCTCAAGATTAGGGGGAGTAGCTTTCAAACAAAGATTAGGAGGAACTGTTTTTCCTGGAGAGTAGTGAATCTATGGAATTCTCTGCCAAGTGAAGCAGTAGAGGCCACTTCAGTGTATTGAACACACAGTTGGATGCGTTATTGCATGGTTGGTGAATTAAGGGTAGCTTTGACAATGCAGGGAGGAGGAACTGCGATGGTGGATCGATCAGCCATAATCTTAATGAATGGCAGAGTAGGTCTGACAGGACAAATGGCCTACTCCTGCTTTTATTACTATGGAACTATAACTCTGCATTTCCCATGGCTAACCCAGCTTCAGGATGATGAGGATTGTATCCTGAATATTGAGGGGTTAGTCAAATGGGAAGCTAGGTAAAGGTCTAGGGTTGGCACTGCTAACCAAAGCATTGATCACAGGGCAGTCTGGTGTCAGCTCAGATTTCAGGTCCTGATTTCTCTCTCCTCTGTTGATCTCCCTGTTCGCTAAGAATAAGATGTTCGTCTGTCAGCTCTGCTGGAGTTCTGCTGAAGCTTTGACACCCATTTTACACCATTTGGAACAATAAAACATCGAAGTCAATCGAGACCCAACCCACCATCTCAACCTGTCAACCATCCAGATACAGTGTTGTCAGAGCAGGGAATCAAACAAGAAAAAACAAAACAAAATTAGAAATAAATAGATACTTGTGCTTAATGTTTGTTCTAGTAATAAACCAGAATACGGTTCTCCCAGGTTTCTTATAGTGCCCTATTTTGAGGAATTTTGTCCCTTACATATACTATTAGTACCCAGCTATAAATTACAACAACATTTACAACCACAGAAATAAAGCATCTGTTATCTCAATGTCTGTGTGATATGCAGCACAGAAATAGACTTTTTATTTCTCTCGTGCGTGTGTGTGTAGACACAAGTTCATGGCAGTGAATTTGTGTTTGCAGCATTATATTTGCCGATACGTTCTGTTTTGCTCCTAAAATGAACAATCTCCAGGCAATCAATACATGTAGTATTATGTAAATTCAACTTTGAAAATAGAACCAGCCTGACTCAAGGTTAGGATAGACAGGCTCTGATCTCACACCTTTCATGCATTGTCTGAGCTGAAATAGCATCGTAGAGATGTACAGCACAGAAACAGGCCCTGCGATCCAACTTGACCATGCTGACTAGATATCCCAACCTATCTAGTCCCACCTTCCCATACCCAGCCCATATCCCTCCAAACCCTTGCTATTCATATATTCCATCCAGATCCCTTTCAAAAGTTGCAATTGTACTAGCCTCCACCTCTTCCTCTTGCAGCTCATTCCGTACACGTACCACCCTCTTCGTGAAAAGGTTGCCCTTAGGTCTCTTTTATATCTTTCCCCTCTCACCCTAAACCTATGCCTTCGAGTTCTGCCCTCCGGTTCGGGTGGATTAGTCAGAGGGTGAATGTAGAGGAATGGGTGTGGACTCGTTGGGCCGAATTGCTTGATTCCACACAATGGGGATTTGTTGAAGGGAAGAGATTTTCCCAACTGTGCAGGGCAGCGCAGGTCCTGAGGTGACCGTCTGGAGCGGGCGTAATGCGGGTCAGTCTGACACCAACCGCAGCAGGCGCAGTGAGGGCCAGCCGGACGCCGGCCATCTGGAGTAGGCACAGTGAGGGCCAGCGGGATGCCGTCCGTCCGGAGCAGGCGCAGTAAGGGTCAGCCGGATGCTGCCGTCCCTCCGGAGCAGGCGTATTGCAGGTCAGTCGGATGCCGGCCATCTGGAGCAGGCGTAATGTGGGTCAGTCGCACGCCGGCATCCGGAGCCGGTGCAGTGCGGGGGCTGAGTGTTGGCCTGGGTCCGCCCTTGTGAATCATTATTGATGTCACAACGCGGAAGTGACCCTGTCAGTTTCAGAGTGAAACTCTTTCAGTCTGGGCAACTCTTCATCCTGGGGGCGAGAGAGAGAAGGGAGGGACATTTGTTCACTTGAGCAACTGGAGTGAATCCAGGGAGGGAGCAAACTCAGGTGTGAATCTTAATTACCCGGGTGAGTGAAGATGGAAGTATAGGATGGGGTTGTTTTCCCTCGTGCGGCAGAGTCTGAGGGGTGACCTTATAGACTTGTATAAAATCATCAGTGATGTGGATCGGGTAAATAGACAACGTCTTTTACGTGGGATGGGGAGTCCAGGACGAGATACGACCAAGGTTTAGGGTGGGGTGGGTGGGGTGGACATTTAAAAGCATAAGAAGGGGCACATTTTTCACACAGAGCCTGGTGCATGTTTGGAATGAGCTGCCAGAGGAAGTGATGGAGGTTGGTACAATTCCAGCATGTAAAAGACATCTGGATGGGTGTATGAATAGAAAGGGTTCAGAGGCATATGAGCCAAGTGCTGGCAAATGCAACTCAATTAATTTAGGATATCTGGAAGACTTTGGCTGAAGGGTCTGTTTCTGTGTTGTATATCTCTATGACTCTGGCTTGCCACTAAAGTTTGCCACATCTGCATGTTCAGTTTCTCTCTGGTGTCAGTGTTAATGCCTTGATGTCTCATTTTGTTCCCTTCTTCCTGGGGGCGTTAACCATTTTGTGTCTGGTTGTTCCTCATGAAGCTGCATGGCGGGTTCACCCTGAATTAACATTTTTGTTTGCTTCCCAAAATTAGACCTGCTCACTCTCAGCAGCATCCCAATGTTGTGGAAGATAGTAACTTTCAGGTGGAGTCATCCAAACTTCAGAGAGATGTCAGTCTTGATATTTTTGCTTCTCTGCCCCTGTAAGATCCTGAATCCGTACCTTCAGGAGAATTAGTTAGAATGGAGTGAGAACAGAGGGAGAGAGTGGGATGGTGCTTTCAATTTTGTGGAATAACAAAAGAAAAGAATATTCTGCAGAAAGTAGAATTGCTTGTTCTGAGTTTCTACTCTGGACTGACAGTGATGACATTTGTAATCTCTTTTCACAGAGTATTTGAAGATAGAAGTTTCAAATCAACAGATGAAGGACTTATGCCCAAAACATCAACGCTCCTGCTCCTCAGATGCTGCCTGACCTGATGTGCTTTTCCAGCACACTTCTCGACTCACTGTACAGCATCTGCAATCCTCGCTTTGACATCAATATCTGACAGTCACTCAATCCATCAGGACCTCAGCTATTTTCAACTTAGATTCTGTGAGAAGGAGCAAAGCTTTTTGGTTCCTGTTTCAGTACATTTTCAGCATCAGTGGAACTGGATGAGGGACCCTACTGTTGAACCGCAATGAGTGTGGAGCATGGATGAGTGATACGGCCTGGAACGAGGAATTCACGGCGGGGAGGGGCTATACACGTGTTTGTGTGCAACTGAAGCTTTGGCCATGGAGAATTCCGAGGAATCTCGCCCTGTGGAGAAACCGTGGAAGTGTGGCGACTGTGGAAAAGGCTTCCGTGTCCCGTCTGCCCTGGAGATTCATCAGCGCAGTCACACCAGGGAGAGGCCATTCTCCTGCACGGAGTGCAGGAAGGGTTTTACCCAGGCCTCCACCCTGCTGAGGCACCAGCAGGTCCACACGGGGGAAAGGCCATTCTCCTGCCCCGAGTGCAGGAAGGGCTTTACCCAGGCCTCCTCCATGCTGAGGCACCAGCGGCGCCACACAGGGGAGAGGCCATTCAGGTGCCCCGAGTGTGGGAAGGGCTTTACCCGGGCCTCCATCCTGCTGACTCACCAGCGGGTCCACACAGGAGAGAGGCCATTTCCCTGTCCCAAATGCAGGAAGGCCTTCAGCAATTCCTCCCACCTTCTGACCCACCGGCGAGTCCACACGCGGGAGAGGCCCTTCAGCTGTCCCGAGTGTGGGAAGAGATTCAGTCAAGTGGGCACCTTGCGGAAGCACCAGCTGCTCCACGCCGGGGAGAGGCCCTTCAGCTGCCCCGAGTGCTGGAAAGCTTACAGCGATTTCTCTGCCCTGCTGAGGCATCAGCTGGTCCACACGGGGGAGTGGCCTTTCAGGTGCCCCGAGTGCGTGAAGGGCTTTAGCGATTCCTCTAATCTCCAGACCCACCGGCAGGTCCACACGGGGGAGAGGCCCTTCAGTTGTCCCGAGTGCGGGAAGGCCTTCAGCGATTCCTCTAATCTTCAGACCCACCGGCGGGTTCACACGGGGGATAGGCCCTTCAGTTGCCTCAAGTGCAGGAAGGCCTTCAACTCCTCCTCCCTCCTGCGGAGGCACCAGCGAGTTCATTTGCTATCACAGGGGGTTGAAGGAACGACGGCCTAGTGCCATTATCAACTGGACTCACAACACAGTTCCGGCAAATCCTGCCGCTGAAGATGGCGGAATTGGAATTCGGTCAGAAACCTGGAGTTCAGTATTTACGATGAAACCATTTGTGGGGGCGAAGAAAACCAAAATTCAGGAATTCCTGAAGAAGGACTCATGTCCGAAACGTTGACTCTCCTGCTCCTTCTAGCCTGACTAGCTGCACTTTTCCAGCAACACGTTTTCAGCTCTGGTCTCCAGCATCTGCAGTCCTCACTTTCTCCAGTTACAAAGGGATAACTAGGTGCTGACCAATAGTAAAGAAAGTGGGAGGAAGTGTGTGGGTTTTGACCTTGAGCTGTTTAAAAAAAAATCAATTACTTTTTCTATGCCATTTTGCTGAGGGGATCTGAAGCTGTAACAAACTTGGGTCACAATAAAGGTTACCTGAACTTACCGTCGGGCTCAGACTCACATTGAAAGCTGTGAGCTCCAAGTGGTTTTTGTTTAAAAGCTGCTCATTTCTTTCAGCTTCCTGCACTAAGTTTCCAATGTCGTGTATCAGATGGAGCAGTGAATGAGGAGCTTATATCATTAGAAACTGTAAATTTTTCAGGAGTACTGCATCATTTCATCAGCATTGAAACTTTTACTGGCAGCACTGGGAGATGTGGGGATGTGTTCGCTAGAAACTGTTTTGAGGAGCTGGTCTAGGACTGGGGTGGATAAAGTTAAAAATCATGTAACACCAGGTTATAGTCCAGCACATTTATTTTGAAGCACTAGCTTTCGGAGCGCTGCTCCTTCATCAGGTAGCTGTTGAGCAGGATCACAACACACAGATTTTATAGCAAAGGATCACAGTGTCATGCAACTGATCAGATATATTGAACAAACATAGATTGCTGTTAAGTCTTTCATCTTTTCGAATGGGTTGCAGGTTTCCTTAAAAGAAATTCTGAGATTTATATATTAAGTTACAATCTCATGATGACTTAAGGTTTTATAAAAATAGGTGATGTCTCAGCTCAGACAATGCATGGCAGGTGTGAGGTTTGAGTCTGTCTGTATCCCAATCTTGAATCAGACTGGTATCATTTCTAAAGTAGGAATTTATAAAATACTACATGGATTGACTGCCTGCATTAACTGTCTGCAGATTGTGTGCTTTTTGAGCGAAATTGCATGTATCTGCAAATGCAAATTCACCCCATGGATTTTATATATATCTGTGTATGTGTGCATGTGACCTTGTGCATCAGAGTGCGCATACCATGCTTTGTAAAGTGTGGGTGTGTTGGAGTATAAGCCTCAGGAGTTGAGTGTTGGGGTGTGTGTATGTCCGACAGTGTGTGTTTGAGAGGTATGGATAAAAGTGACAGCTTGCATTTTGCTAAAACAAAGAAGTGCAGGACTTGTACAGTTAATGGGAGAGCCCTGGGTTGTAGTGTAGAACAGAGAGATCTGGGGGTGTTCAGGTACACAAGTAGTTTGAAAGTTACATCATTGGCAGACTGGGTGGTTAAGAAGGCATTTAGCACACTTGCCTTCATTGTTCACACCATTGAGTATAGGAGTTGGGACATAATGTTGAGGCTATACAAGATGATGGTGAGGCCACTATTGGAGTACTGAGTACAGTTTGTCCTGTTATAGGAAGAATACTATTGGAGAGGGTTCGGAAAAGATTTGCCAGGACTGGAGGGTTTGAGTTATAAGGAGAGGCTCAGACTTCTTTCACTAGAGCAGAGGAGGTTGAGGGGTGATCTTTTTGAGATATATAAAATCATGAGAGGGGTAGTAAAGTGATTAGCACAAACTAGTGAGGCGCACATGTTGATATGTCAAGCTACTGGGGGGGGGGGTGCGGCATGGCAGTGGTCATTGTGGCTCTATCTTTTTTTCTCCCATTGGCCTTTGGACAGTTAGAAACTGTCAGTAACTCCATCTCCACAGAGTCTACTACGCGTGCTCCTCGGTGTCAACAAAAAAAACCGCGCATGCTTGTAGCTGTCCGCAAAAACGGCGCTACATTGTTTTGATGGACCAATGATGAGTACTACAGGACCAGTAGGAGTCTAGTCTTCTTGTTAATCACAGCCTCTCTATTGTCTGAAGGTGTACCATTAGCTTCTCAAGCTGCTGCTGCTGCTTCTCTCTATGAATGAAGATTGAGATTTACCACAGACTGGAACTTCTCTGTCCAACATCTGAGAGCACAGCGATCTCTCTTCTCTCCCCCTCTTCTATTCTCTTTTTTTGACTTGAAGCAACTGAAAGCAAAGGGAGGGAATCCAGGGAGGGGACATACTGGAAAAGTTGGTCCAGGTCTGTGTCTCAATTGGCAAACACATGACAAATGCATTACCTCAGTGTGAAGTTATAGCTGGTGTTGTGGAAAAAGAAAACAGCACAAAGCATTGTTTAAATGAACATCTATTGGGATGTGGAGTAAAGTGAGGACGGCAGACGCTGGAGATCAGAGTCAAAAAATGTGGCACTGGAAGCACAGCAGGTGAGACAGCATCCGAGGAGCAGGAGAGTTGATGTATCAGGCACAAGCCCTTCATCAGGAATGATGTGTGGATGGACAAAGAGGTCTCAGCGTTTTTTCACACCAGGAGGAATTGAGGTCTGCAGATGCTGGAGATCAGAATTGAGAGTGTTGCTGGAAAAGCACAGCTGTTCAGGCAGCATCAGAGAAGCAGAAGAATCGACATTTTGGGCTGATTCTCCTGCTTCTCGGATGCTGCTTGACCTGCTGTGCTTTTCCAGCAACACGTTCTTCCACACCAATCAATGGCAGTTGTCAGACAGGTGCAGCAAGCAATGAGTAAGACAAGCAGTATATTGTTGAGCCACGGGGTGGTTGGTTCGGGCATCCCAGAGGTGTTCCCTGAAGCGTTCCGCAAGTAGCCGGCCCGTCTCCCCAATATAGAGGAGGCCACATCGGGTGCAGCGGATGCACGCCCGAACCAACCAACCCAACCACCCCGTGGCTCAACACTTTAACTCCCCCTCCCATTCCACCAAGGACATGCAGGTCCTTGGACTCCTCCATCGCCAGAACATAACAACACGACGGTTGGAGGAAGAGCGCCTCATCTTCCGCCTGGGAACCCTCCAACCACAACGGATGAACTCAGATTTCTCCAGTTTCCTTATTTCCCCACCCCCCCACCTTGTCTCAGTCGATTTCTTCTAACTCAGCACCGCTCTCCTAACCTGCAATTTTCTTCCTGACCTCTCCGCCCCCACCCCACTCCAGCCTATCACCCTCACCTTGACCTCCTTCCACCTATCACATCTCCATCGCCCCTCCCCCAAGTCCCTCCTCCCTACCTTTTATCTTAGCCTGCTGGACACATTTTCCTCATTCCCGATGAAGGGCCTTTGCCCGAAACGTCGAATTTCCTGTTCCTTGGATGCTGCCTGACCTGCTGTGCTTTAACCAGCAACACATTTTCAGCTCTGATCTCCAGCATCTGCAGACCTCACTTTTTACTCGAAGATTCTTAAGCAGGCAGCCCCACACCATAACTTTGCAATTTGTTTCGGTAAGTGTACAGTAAAAATTACCTGGAGTAAGTTTGCTTGGTTGATGACTAGATTTTAAAACAGACAACTATTCATAAACTTACATAATTAAACACAAAGATCAGAATAAAGAGCGCCTCCAGAGCTCAGCCTATCCAACTAGAACTTAATTATGCTGTTTGAATATATACAACAGTCCCAATAAGCAAACTCAATCTGAAAATCGGTATAAATAGAACACATGCCTACAGATTGAAGTTGAGAGACAGGAGAGAGAGAGAGGGTGTTTCCACACAGCTCCCTGTTGAACTTCCAATCAGTTCAAGATGAACTATAACTGCTCAGCTCAGCACAAGAGCTGACTACGCCCCTTTTTTAAATTCAGGTCACTTCTAAAATATGACCACTTTGGCCTGAAATCTCATCAGTTTACATATAAACAAAAGGCCTCAAAATCCTTTTCATCTCTGTACCAAAGCAGACTGATCGGAGATTGACCCAGTTTATTATCGCTCTGGAAAAAAAAATCAAAGACACAGTCTCCTTGAGCCAAGGAACATCTTTCAAGAAAAAAAGGTACTAGCTTTGTGACCCCTGTTAATCAGCATGAACCAGACACTTCAGGATGAGATGGGATTAGGTTCAAAGTGAGAATGGAGGGAGAGTGAGAGGATATGGGGCCTCTGGAAGGTAGGATAAAATGGCTGAAGGAGCTGCACAAGATGGCTTCTGCATTGTTACGTGACGAGCTGCTGTTTGTGTCTATAGCTGTATAAATAACTACTAAAACCACTAGAATGCAGAAGTAGACCGATGAGAAAGTACTAACCACACTCTGCAAGCCCTTTGTATCTCAAGATAAAGATGACCTAACCTTTATGACTTAACTTGTTTACCAATTATCATAAGAGTCAGATATGTACAGCATGGAAACAGACCCTTCAGTCCAACCCATCCATGCCGACCTGATCTCTCAACACAATCGAGTCCCACCTACCAGCACCCAGCCCATATCCCTCCAAACCTTTCCTATTCATCCAAATGCCTTTTAAATGTTACAATTTATCAGCCTCCACCACTTCCTCTGGTAGTTCATTCCATACACGTACCACCCTGTGTGAAAAGGTTGCCCCTTAGGTCTCATTTATATCTTGATGAAGGGCTTATGCTCGAAACGTCGAATTCTCTATGCCTGAGATGCTGCCTGGCCTGCTGTGCTTTGACCAGCAACACATTTTCAGCTGTGATCTCCAGCATCTGCTGACCTCATTTTTTACTCATTTATATCTTTCCCATCTCACCCTAAACCTACGCCCTCTAGTTTTGGTCTCCCCGACCACAGGGAAAAGACTGTCTATTAATTCTATCCATGCCCCTCATGATTTTGTAAACCTCTATAAGGTCACCCCTCAACCTCCGATGCTCCAGGGAAAACAGCCCCAGCCTGCTAACCTCTCCCTATAGCTCAAATCCTCCAACCCTGGTAACACCCTTGTAAATCTTCTCTGGATCCTTTCAAGTTTCACAACATCTTCCCTATAGGAAAGAGACCAGAATTGCATGCAATATTCCAACAGTGGCCTAACCAATATCCTGTACAGCTGCAACATGACCTTGGAGTGTGGAACCTGAAACAGCCTGGAAAGAGGAATTCATGGCATGAAGTTGCTATACACTCACTCACTTGTGTGCGGCTAAAGCTTTGGCCATGGAGAAACCAGAGGAATCCTGCCCCATGGAGAAACCATGGAAGTGTGGAGACTGCGGGAAAGGCTGTTCCGCTGCACAGAGTGCGGGAAGACCTTCAGCGAGTTATTCGTTCTGCTGAGGCACCAGTGGGTCCACGCCAGGGAGAGGCCTTCCACTGCTCAGAGTGCGGTAAGGGCTTTACCCATGCCTGTGCCCTGCCGACCCACAGCAATACGATTGACTCAATACTGCCACATCTGGGCAAACAAGTGGGAAGAAACTGACTTAGATGCAGTGTATGGGGTGAAATTGCTGAATGAGGCAACACCTCCACTGGGTTACGGCTGTACCAAGGATCCAATTACAAAGGGACAACTCGGTGGCGACCAATAGTAAAGAAAGTGGAGTGGGGAGTGTGTGAGCTTTGACCTTGAGCTGTTTAAAAAACAGCGATCTTTTCTGTGCCTTTTTGCTGAGGGGATCTGAAGCTGTAACAAAGTTGGGTCGCAAGAAAGGTTACCTGAACTTATCGCCGGGCTCAGACTCTCATTGAAAGCTTTGAACTCCAAGAGGATTTGTTTTAAAGCTGCTCCTTTCTTTCAGCCTCCTGCACGGAGTTTCCAATGTCATGTATCAGCAGAAGCAGTAAGTGAGTAGCTAGTATTGTTTGAAATTCTAAGTTTTTCAGGAGTGCAGAGTCGTTCGCTTCATCAGCATTGTAATGTTTCCTGGCAGCACCAGGAGGTGTGGGCTGTGTTCACTAAAAATGTGGAGGTGCCGGTTTTGGACTGGGGTGGGTAAAGTTAAAAATCACACAACACCAGGTTACAGTCCAACAGGTTTATTTGGAAGCACTAGCTTTTGGAGTGCTGCTCCTTCATCGGGGAGCTGTGGTGCATGATCATAAGACAGAGATTTTATAGCAAAAGATCACAGTGTCATGCAACTGGTAGGATATATTGAACAACCCTAGGTTGCTATTCAGTCTTTCCTCTTTTAAAACGGGTTGTAGGTTTCAGATCATTAACGTGTAAATCCCAGAACATAGAGTCATAGAGATGTACAGCATGGAAACAGACCCTTCGATCCAATTTGTCCATACCGACCAGATATCCTAACCAAATCGAGTCCCACTTGCCAGCACCTGGCCCATATCCCACCAAACCCTTCCTATTCATATACCACCCAAATGCCTCTTAAATGTTGCAATTGTACTAGCCTCCACTACATCCTCTGGCAGCTCATTCCATACACATATCACCCTCTGCATGAAAAAGTTGCCCCTTAGGTCTCTTTTATATCTTTCCCCTCTCACCCTAAACCTATGCCCTCGAGATTTGGACATTCTGACCCCAGGGAAAAGACTTAGTCTATTTACCCTATCCATGCCCTCAATTTCTATAAGGTCACCCCTCAACCTCCGACTCTCCAGGGAAAACAGCCCCAGCCTGTTCAGCCTCTCCCCATAGCTCAAATCCACCAACTTTGGCAACATCCTTGTAAATCTTTTCTGAACCCTTTCAAGTTTCACATCTTCCCGATAGGAAGGAGACCAGAATTGCACGCAATATTCCAACAATGCCCTAACAATGTCCTGTACAGCCGCAACATGACCTCACAACTCCTGTACTCAATACTCTGACCAATAAAAGAAAGCATACCAAAAGCTCTCTTCACTATCCTATCTACCTGCAACTCCACTTTCAAGGAGCTATGAACCTGCACTCCGAGGTCTCTTTGTTCAGCAACACTCCCTAGGACCTTACCATTCAGTCTTTAGATCAGAGTGGTGCTGGAAAAGCACAGCAGGTCAGGTAGCATCCAAGGAACAGGAAAATCGACATTTCGGGCAAAAGCCCTTCATCAGGAATAGAGCTCTTTTCCAGCAACACTCTGATTGAAACTCTGGTTTCCAGCATCTGCAGTCCTCACTTTTGCCGAGTTGATCCTTACCATGAAGTGTAAAAGTCCCGCTAAGATTTGCTTTCCCAAAATGCAGCACCTCACATTTATCTGAATTCAACTCCATCTGCCACTTCTCAGCCCATTGGCCCATCTGTTCAAGATCCTGTTGTAATCTGAGGTAACCCTCTTCTGCTGTACACTACACCCCCAATTTTGGAGTCATCTACAAACTTACTAACTGTTCCTCTTATGCTTGCATCCAAATCATTTATGTAAATGACAAAAAGTAGAGGACCCAGCACTGATCCTTGTGACACTCCACTGGTCACAGGCCTCCAGTTGGAAAAACAACCCTCCACCACCACCCTCCGTTTCCTACCTTTTGAGCTAGTTCTGTATCCAAATGGCTAGTTCTCCCTGTATTCCGTGAGATCTAACCTTGCTTATCAGTCTCCCATGAGCAACCTTGTCGAACGCCTTACTGAAGTCCATATACATCACATCTACCACTCTGTCCTAATCAATCTTCTTTGTTACTTCCTCAAAAAACCCAATCTGACTATCCCTAATCAGTCCTTGCCTTTCCAAATACATGTACATCCTGTCCCTCAGGATTCCCTCCAACAACTTGCCCACCACCGAGTTCAGGCTCACTGGTCTATAGTTTGCTGGCTTGTCCTTACCACCCTTCTTAAACAGTGGCAACATTGGCTAACAGCACCTATCCTGTTGATTATCAATGATACAAATATCTCAGCAAGAGGCCCAGCAATCACTTCTCTAGCTTCCCACAGAGTTGAGGGTACACCTGATCAGATCCTGGGAATTTATCCACTTTTATGTGATTTCAAGACATGCAGCATTTCCTCCTCTGTAATATGGATATTTTGCAAGATGTCACCATCTATTTCCCTACAATCTATACCTTCCATTTCCTTTTCCACAGTAAATACGATGCAAAATACTAATTTAGTATCTCCCCCATTTTCTGGGGCTCCACACAAACACCGCCTTGCTGATGTTTGAGGGGCCCTATTCTCTCCCTAGTGACCCTTTTGTCCTTAATATGTATGTAAAAACTCTTTGGATTCTCCTTAATTCTACTTGCCAAAGCTATCTCGTGTCCACTTTTTGCCCTCCTGATTTTCCACTTAAGTATACTCCTACTTCCTTCATACTCTAAGGATTCACTATACACAACGTATGCTTCCTTTTTCTTAACCAAACCCTCAATTTCTTTCGTCATCCAGCATTCCTTTCACCCTAACAGGAATATACTCTCTCTGGATTCTCTTTACCTCATTTCTGAAGGCTTCCCATTTTCCAGCCATCCCTTTACCTGCGAACATCTGCCCCCAGTCAGCTTTCAAAAATTCTTGCCTAATACCGTCACAGTTGGCCTTTCTCCAATTTACAATCTATTCGATCCTTTTCCATCATTATTTTAAATCTAATAGAATTATGGTCGCTGGCTCCAAAGTGCTCCCCCACTAACACCTCAGTCATCTGCCCTGCCTCATTTCCCAAGAGTAAGTCAAGTTTTGCACCTCCTCTAGTAGGTACATCTGCATACTGAATCAGAAAATTGTCTTGTACACACTTGACAAATTCCTCTCCATCTAAACACTTAACATGATGGCAGTCCCAGTCTATGTTTGGAAAGTTAAAATCCCCTATTATTACCACCCTATTTTTCTTAACAGATAAATAAGATCTGCTTACAAGTTTGTTTCTCAATTTCCCTCTGACTATTAGGGGGTCTATAATACAATCCCAATTAGGTTATCATCCCTTTCTTATTTCTCAGTTCCACCCAAATAACTTCCCTGGATATATTTCTGGTAATATCCTCGCTGTAATGCTATCCCTTATCAAAAATGCCACCCCCTACCACCGCCCCCCTCCTCTCTTGCCTCCGCTCCTATCCTTCCAATATGCAAACATTTTCACGCACCGGTTCAAACAAGACGACTTCTCTAGGCAGGGCCTCCAACCAACACTATACACCAGGTACATTGACGACATTTTCTTCTTCTGGACGCATGGAGAGGAGTCACGGAAAAAGCTATACAGTGATATCAACATGTTCCATCCCACCATCAAACTCATCTTGGACTATTCTCTACTATCTGTCTCATTCTTGGACACCTGCATCTCCGTCAAGGATGGGCAGCAACTCAGCACCACACACAACCTCAAAACCACGCATAACCTCACGATGCTACACTTCTCCAGCTTCCACCCAAAACAGCCATCCCCTTATGGACAAGCCCTATGCACACACAGGATCTGTTCAGATGAGGAAGAATGTGATGGGCGCTTAGAAGTATTCAGGGAGGCTCAACTCATTGACCGTCGGTTCCAACATGCCACGGTGAACCATGGGAAATGCAGGGTTATAGTTTCATAATAATAGAAGCAAGAGTAGGCCATTTGGCTCGTCCAGTCCACTCCGCCATTTATTAAGATCATGGCTGATTTATCCATCGTCTCAGCTCCTCTTCCCTGCATTGTCCCAACTACCCTTAAGTCCCCAACCATGCAAAACCTATCCAACCGTGTTTTCAATATACTTAATGAAGCTGCCTCTACTGCTTCCATGGGCAAAGAATTCCATAGATTCATGACTCTCTGGGAATAGTGGTTCCTCCTAATGTCTGTCCTAAATCTACTCCCCCTAATCTTGAGACCTGGTCTCATCCACCAACAGAAATGTGTGGATACGATAGGGCTGCATTCCACAGTGCAATGAATTCCCATCTCCCACCAAGATCCCAGATGTACTCAGTTGCAGTCTCACAATTGAAAGATTTTACTGTAACTTCTGCTCCCAGTAAGGACAAAAAGAGTCCATTTTTCATAACCACATTTCTCCTTTCACCGAAGACGATTAGAATCATACAGCATGGAAACAGACCCTTCCGTCCATCTCGTCCATATCGACAGATATCCAAAATTAATTTCGTCTCATTTGCTAGCATTTGGACCACATCCCTCTGAACCCTTTCTATTCAAGTACTCAGCCAGATGCCTTTTAAATGTTGTAATTATACCAACCTCCTACACTTCCCCTGTTAGTTTGTTCCATACATGCACCACCCTCTGCATGAAAAAAAATGCCTCTCAGGTCCCTTTCCTCACCCACCTTAAACCTATGCCCCTCTTGTTCTGGACTCCCCTACCCTGGGAACAAACCTTGCCTATTCACCCTATCCATGCCCTTGAGAAACTTCTAAGGTCAGCTCAGCCTTTAATGCTCCAGGGAAAACATTCCTGGCCGACTCAGCCTCTCCCGGTAGCTCAAACTCACCAACTCTGGCAACAGCCTTGTAACTCTTTCAAAATCCTTTCAAACGTTTTACAACATCTTTCCTATGGTAGAGAGACCAGAACTGTGTACAGTATTCCAAAAATGACCTCCTGTACTGCCTCAGCATAACCTCCCAACTCCGATACTCAATCCACTGACCAATAAAGCATACCAAACACGTTCTTCACTACCATCTCTACTTGTGACTCCACTATCAAGGAAAGGAACCTACACTTCCTGTCTCTTGGTTCAGGAACACTCCCCAGGACCTGACCATTTAGTGTATACATCCTGTCCCAATTTGCCTTTCCAAAATGCAACACCTAATTTCTCTAAATTAAACTCCATCTACCATTCCTCAGCCCCTTGGCCTACCTGATAAATTATAATTCATAGTAAACTCTCTTTCCTCTCTTATTCCTGAGAAGCTGAAAATCTCCATCCCACACACTGTCCCTCCATGTTTACTTTGCTGAACCTCATCTTGAAGGGTCTGGATCATTCCGATGAACAGGCCCACACTCAGGAGGATCTCATTGAAACATACAGAATACTGAACAGCATGGCCAGAGTGGACATTGGGAAGATGTTTCCACTGGTAGGAGAGACTAGGACTCGATGGCACAGCCTTCGAGTAACGGGAAAACCTTTCAGAATAGAGGCAAGGAGAAACTTCATCAGCCAGAGAGCGGTGAATCTATGGAATTCATTGCCACAGAAGGCTGTGGAGGACAAGTCACTGAGAAAATTTAAGACTGCGACAGATCGGTTCTTGAGTATCAAGGGGATTGAGCGTTACAGGGAGAAAGTGGAAGAATGGGCTTGAGAAACTCATCAGCCATGATTAAATGTTGGAGCAGAGCTGATGGGCAGAATGGCATTATTTCTGCTCCTACGTCTTGTGGTCTGTTGATATCCTGGACACAGTGTCAGAATTGGGAGCAGGAGTAGGTCATTTGGTCTTTCGAGCTTGGACCAGCATTGAACAGAACATAACTGGATATGAATCTACCTCCATCTCGGTGGATAGGCTGAGACACTTCACTGGAAGAAAGTGAAGGCTGCAGATGCTGGAGATCGGAGTCCAGAGTGCGGTGCTAGAAAAACACAGGTCAGGCAGCATCTGAAAAGCAGGAAAATCGATGGCTCGGGCATAAGTCCTTCATCAGAGTTTATGCACAAAACGTAGATTTTCCTGCTGCTCGGATGCTGCCTGACCTTCTGTATTTTTTTCCAGCACCACACTCATTTTCACTGGACCACAGGAGATCAAGAAGTGACCTTATAGAGGTTTATAAAAATCATGAAGGGGATAGATGAGGTGAAAGGCGGGGGTCCTTTCCCTTGGGTGGGGGTTTCAAGATTAGAGAGCAAATTTTGAAGGTGAGAGGAGAAAGGTTTAAAAAGTAATGAGGGGCATGATTTTTTTTTAACAGAGTGGTTTGTGTGGAATGAATGTTCAGAGGAAGTGGTGGATGCAGGTACAGTTACAATGTTTAAAAGGCATTTGGATAAGTACATGAATACGAAAGGTTGAGGGATATGGGCCAATCTAGGTGAGACTAGTTCAGTTTCAGTACATAGTCAGCATGGAGTAGTTGGACTGAAGTATCTGTTTCTGTGTTGTATGACTCTGTAACTGTTCTGTACTGACTTTAAAACCATTTTCTGCTTTCCCCCCATAAACATCCACTTCTTTGTTGTTCAAAGATCAGATGAACCTAGCCTTGAATATATTCAATGAGCCCCTAACTGCAGGAAGACATCCCCAATTCTGAACTCAATTCCTCTTGCTAAAATACCTCTTGCTTTGCTCATTGCTTGCTGCAACTTCTGACAACTGGCGTTCACTGGATGCTGAACCCCCTTTGTACATCCATACATCATTCCTGATGAAGGGCTCATGCCCAAAACGTGGACTGTCCTACTCCTCGGATGCTGCCTGACCTGCTGTGCTTTTCCAGCACCACACTTTGCTACTCTGATCTCTAGTATCTGCAGACCTCACCTTCTCCATATCCCAATTTGTCACCATTTAAACAATGCACCTCCTTTCTGTTTTTTTTCCACAGCAAAGGCTACAACTTAATATTGCAGTACTGCATTCGTCACGTGTTTGCCAATTGTGGTCTTCTCTACATCGAGGAGACCAAATGTAAATTTGAGGAATGGTCCACAGCTGAAGCCGCAGAGTCTCAATGGACCTCCCTGTCACCACCCATTTTAATTCCCATTCCCACTCCCTTTCTGACATAATCACCTTAGGCCTCCTGCAATGCCACAACGAACCAAACCGTAAATTAAAGGAACAACACCTCATCTTCCACCTGCGCAGCCAACAGCCCGGAAGCCTCAACATTGCATTTTCCAATTTAAAATAACCTCCCTTTCCATCCCCGACTCCCTTCCCAGTCCCTCCCATTCCACTTCTCCTTGCCACCCACTGATCAACCAGGTTGTACCCTCTACCTGTCTCCAGCTATCTCCACTTCACCACCCTGCCCCCAGCACAACCTTGTTCTGCATCTTCCCCTACACCCATCACCAGTCTGGAACAAGTGTTACAACTGAAACGTCAACTTCTCCACCTCCTGATGCTGCATGGCTTGCTGCATTCTTCCAGCCTCCTGCCAGTCTATTTTGCCAATTGAGACACAGACCTGGACCAACATTTCCTGAGTCTGCCCCTTCCCTGGATTTGTTCCCTCTCCTTTCGGTTGCTGCAAGTCAACAATTAAACCCCAGAATTAAAAATAAATAGAAAAAGGGGTGAGAAAAGAGTGTTGTACTCACAGATGTTAGACAGAGGAAGGAAGTTGCAGTCTGGGCTGAAGCTCAATCTTGATTCTGAGAGTGGAGCAGCAGCAGCTTCAGAAGGTCATGGTCCAGCTTCTGCTTTCAGACAGTAGAGGTGCTCTGATTGCCAAGAGGACAAGTCACCTTCAGGTCCTCCAGTGCTCCTTATCGGTCCATCAAAAGAAGATCTTGTACCTTTTCTGCTGACAGCAAGGAACATGCCCAATGTTTTGGTGACACCACTGAACACGCGCCCTGCAATATGCTAGTGTTACTGACAGATTTTAAGTGTCCAAATATCAAGAGGAGAAAAAGGGGTAGAGCCACAATTTTTTTTCCCCACATGGCTTGACATTTTATTGTTTTGGCATTTTGTCTGGCTGCTCAATCTCTGTGCTTTCCCCAGTGTAGGGGTGAAGTTCAGAACTAGAGGGCATAGGTTTAGGTTGAGAGCGGAAAGATGTAAAAGGTACCTAAGGGGCAACGTTTCCATGCAGAGTGTGGTGCGTGTATGAAAGGAGCTGCCAGAGGAAGTGGTGGAGGCTGATATCTTTTAAATGTTGTAATTGTATCTGGATGGGTATATGAATAGGAAGGGTTTAGAGGGATATGAGCCAAGTGCTGGCAAATGGGACTAGATTAATTTGGGATATCTCAGAGAAAGTGAGGACTGCAGATGCTGGAGATCAGAGTTGAGTGTTGGAACAGTACAGCATCCGAGGAGCAGGAGAATTGACATTTTCGGCATAAGCCCTTCAACAGGAATCTTTTCTGAGGATGTAGAATCTGGGTTGCAGTTCTGGGAAAAGTGAGGCTCTGAGCTTGGGCAGGACTGACTGCAGGTAAAAGTAGATGGCTGATAGTGTGGGGTGGAGGATCCAGAGAGAGAATCGTTGTTGAAGGTTTCGGATTTGTAGTGTGTACTGGGTATCCTGTTCAGGTCCAAACTAGGTTGGTCTGAATGTGATCCAGAGTCCATGTAGGATCAGATAGTTCTGTAGCCAAGCAATGAGAAAGGAGACATGGCTGTGGTAGTCAAATTACTCGAGGACATGGCTGAATAAATTCTGGGCAAAGGAGAGGACTTGGAGGTGGGGGGGGGGGGGGGGAGGTGTACTGAGAGAGAGGGACTCAGATCTCTGTAGACAGAGGAGGAGAACTTCTTCCAGGCAGGCATCCATTGAAGAGGCTTCGCAGTAATGTTGAAACCAACTAGGAGAAAGTGAGGACTGCAGATGCTGGAAATCAGAGGCGAGAGTGTAGTGCCATAAAAGCACAGCAGGTCAGGCAACACCCAAAGAACAGGAGAATCGACGTTTCGGGCATAAGCATTTCATTAGGAATCTTTTGATTCCTTTCAGGCATACGCCCGCCTGATGAAGGGCTTATGCCCGAAATATCGATTCGCCTGCTCCTCGGATGCTGCCTGACCTGCTGTGTTTTTCCAGCACTACACTGTCAACACTAATTTTGGATATCTGGTCAGCATGGACAGGTTGGACCAAAGGGTCTGTACAACTCTATGAGAAGCATACTTTGACAAATTACAAACTACTGTATGTCCTTGTTAACAAGGCTTAGTACACAACATACTTTACTAACCATTCTCAACAGGATCCTACCCCTTCAGTGACTGAGGAACATATACATGCTGGTGCATAATCTACCTCACCAGTACTTCCACTAGCCTAATCTCCTTCACTAGTATTTCCACACTACCCTAGGAAATTGCACAAGTAATAGCAAGAGTAAACAGCACAAGGATTAAAAAAACAGTGAGGGGTAAACAGCACAAGCGCCAGTAAAAGCAGATGGAAAGTGAGTGTAAAATGTGACTATGACAGGACAGGCCCACATTCCTTCCCCTCCGTCCCCCCCACAACCTGCCTCACCTTTCACCTCCCGGGCCCAGTACCTTCCAGGTGGCCCCATAGTTGACACAGGGGCCGCCCCACGACCAGTAGAACTCCACCACCCAGGCGGCCGACCAGTTCCCAAAAAGGCCCTTAACCCCATCCGCCTCCAGAATGGTCACCGGCTCCTGCCAGCTGTACAGCCGGCCGGTGTGGCCGTGACACAGCAGCTGCACCAGGAAGGCGGCGGTGACCAGTGACGGGGGTCTGCCCCGGGCCGCACAGCGCCATTTTCCTAACGGCCGCCGCTTCCCCGCTCGAGCGACTTCTCCTCCCAACCGCCTTCGCCCCCGCGTGACGTCTGCACGGGGGGATGGGCGGGGCCGGGGGAGCCTCACCGTCACCAAGCAACAGCCACCTCGCGCTACAACTGCTCATTCACAAAAACAAACTTTCCTGTCTCGCTCTGCAGCTGCAGGGGGACACTGCCACGTTTCGAGGAGCCCTGTCTACATTGGGAAAGCTCACGGCTCCATTTAAACAGATATTTCTCCATAATAACGAAACGTCGTCATATCTAAAGGGGGAAACCTGTATCTTAAAGGGACATGGACATTTTCACGGGCTATTTCTGCAAATAAAGAGATTTAATGGACAAGAGCTCATGGGTCCACATTAAAATGCTTTAAACAACCTTTTTTTATTTCACTGCCTTCCCAGGATATAGAATTTCTCCCATCTGAAATTGTTTGCCCAGAAAATAATCCAGCAGGAATATGATTATGGAGCTATCAATAAAAATGTCTGATTTGGGTCACCCAACGTTATTAATGGAAGAACATTATCTCTTCAAGGTTCGATTTGCCCATCAAATTTCCTTGAATTTAAGGTGTTCCATTGTTGTTTCAATTATGATCCATTAAAAAGCAATATCCAGTCTCATCTGAGTGCAGAACCAACTCAACTGACTGAACAACCGAAACAACTATTCTGTATGAACTTTAGATGTGACATCCTGCCCCTCTCTCTCTGTTGACCAATGGGATTAACCAGGGCTGGAAATACCACTCTCAGAATACGATTGCTGATCTACAGTTTGCTTCTGCTGCTGAACATAAGGATTTAAAAGCTGCTCGCCTGATCCCGCACAATGCACAAAAACAGACTGTTCACCCGTGTCTGCGCAGAGGATAATATTCACTTGGAATGGATCACAAAATAACAACTGTTACCAGTCCCACAACTCATGAGTTTCCCATGGACAAAGTTAAAAATCACACACCAGGTTGGAATCCAACAGATTGCGGAGCGCCGCTCCTTCATCAGGTGGTTGTGGAGAATTAGATCGTGATCCCGGAATTTGTAGCAAAAGAGTCCAGTGTCATGAAAATGTGATACATTAAACAATTTTAGATTAAATCTTCCATCTTTTAGAACGGGTTTCTGCTCTTTGATATGTTAATCCCTGAACTTGTTTTTAATTACCTTCTCAAGAATGTCATTTAAATGCAGAGTTTTTCTAATAACAGTGTGAATTCTGTCTGGGTCCCAATGTTGAGTCAGACTGACATTTTTCTTAGAAAAGCTCTGCATTTAAATTACACTCTTGAGAAGGTAATTTATGGATTAGGGTGCAAATTAGGGTGGATTGGCTGTGCTAAATTACCTATAGTGCCCAGGGATGTGCAAATTAGAGTGGATTATCCATGGGAAATATGGTGTAAGGGGGTGGGTATGAGTGGGATGTTCTTCAGAGGGCCAGTGTGGAATAGATGGGCTGAATGGCCTATTTACACATTTTTGGGATTCTATGACTCCCCAACCCCCCACCAAAGGAGCATTTGTATCTATCCTGTCAAGCCCCTTTCAGAATTCTACTGGTTTCAGTAAGGTCACTTCTGGTTCATAGAGGTATACAACACAGAAACAACTCACCCATGCCGAGCAGGATTCCAAAAATAAACTTATTCCACTTGCCTGCATTTGGCCCATATCCCTCTAAACCTTTCCATTCATGTACCCAACCAAAAGTCTTTAAACATTGTACCTGTATCTGCATCTACCAGTTCCTCAGCAAGTTCATTCCACGTGCAAACCACCCTCTGTCAAACCATTGCCCGTCAGGTTCCTTTTAAATCTCTCTCCTCTCACCTTAAAGAAATATATCCCCTAGCTTTGAGCTCATTTTAAAACCCCCTAGTTTTATGCTAAGGAAGAACCCTTTGCTATTCACCTTACCGCCACTCCTCATGATTTTATAAATCTCAATGAGGTCACCCCTCAGCCTCCTTCACTCCAGTGAAAAAAGTCCCAGCCTCTCTAAAAAAGTACATGATCCCTCACCACCCTCCCCCTCCCCATGTCTCTCTGTTTTACAACATAACCCAGGGCCCGACCATTAACTGTACATGTCCTGCCCTTCCTGGTTTTCACAAAATGCTTTTATCCATACCTCCATACACACACACACTCTTTCAGACACACAGACATACTCCCCCCAACACATTCACAAGCTTATACTCCATCACACTCACAATTTACCTGCTAAATCTTACATGCACACACTCACATTCTCTCATGAATGCACACACATAACTCTTTGGGGTGAATTTGTATCGGCAGGATTATTCTTGGAGATACATTCAATTTTGCTCAAAGAGCACGTAAACTGCAGGCAGTCAATCCATGTAATATTTTATACATTCCTACTTTGGAAATAGAACCGGTCTGATTCAAGATTGGGATACTGATAGACTCGAACCTCACACCTTTAAAGCATTTCTGAACTGAGATGTCACCTATTTTTTATAAAACCTTAAGTCATCTCGAGAATGTGATTTAAAAGATTTATATTAATGAACCAAAACCTGCAAACCATTCTAAAAGATGAAAGAGGTAACAGTAATCTAGGCTTGTTCAATATCTCCTATCAGTTGCATGACACTGTGATCTTTTGCTATGAAATCTGTGTCTCATTACCCTGCTCCACAGCTACCCGATGAAGGAGCAGCACTCCAAAAGTGAGTGCTTCCAAATAAACCTGTTGGACTATAACCGGGTGATGTGAGATCGTTAACTCTATCCACCCCATTCCAATACCGGCTCCTCCATATCGTAACTCGTGAACACAGCCCACACCTCCCGGTGCTGCCATTACACTTTACAATGCCAATGAAATGACTCACTCTGCACTCCTGAAAAATTCCCAATTTCTCAAGATACTAGTTACTCATTCACTGCTCCATTTGATACGCGACATTGGAAACTTAGTGCAGCAGGCTGAAAGAAAGAGCGGCTTTAAAACTAAAAACTCTTGGAGCTCAAAGCTTTCAATGAGAATCTGAGCCCGGTAGTGAGTTCAGGTAATCTTTATTGTGACCCAGCTTTGTTACACCTTCAGAACCCCCCCACCAGCAAAAAAGCGTAGAAAAAGGATCTGCTTTTTAAACAGTTCAAAGCACACACACTCTCCACCCATCGCACCTCACCTTCTTTACTGTTTGTCACCACCAAGTTGTCCTTTTGTAACTGGATCCTTGGTACAGCGTAACTCGAAGGAAGTATTGCCTCACTCAGCAAAAAAGATTTGTCATTTCAGGGTGTAATGCAGCTTTTTGAAGAACAACCTGGTTAACATCTCCAGGAAGGTGGGAGCAAAATGGAACATCAAGACATTAACACCAACACACTTCAGTCAAACATTTCTGCTCCCAGGAAGGGCAAAACATCCTGAAACTCCAGTCTTCACCATCAGATTTCTGCTTTCACAGAAGACGATTAAAGTCATACAGCATGGAAACAGACCCTTCGGTCCAACTTGTCTGTGCCAAACAGGTATCCTAAATTAATCTATTCCAATTTGCCTGCATGTGGTCCATATCCCTCTAAATCCTTTCTATTCATGTACCCAAACAGAAGAATTTTAAAATTCCCCTCTCACCTCAAACATATGCCCCTCTAGTTTTGGACTCCCTTACACTGGGGTAAAGACCTTGGGTATTCACCCTATCCATGCCCCTTATGAATGTCGACATGGTCACCCCTCAGCCTCCGATGCTCCAAGGAAAATATGCCCGGTGTATTCAGCCTCTCCCTGTAGTTTAAACCCTCCAACTCTGGCAACAGCCTTGTCAATCTTTTCTGACCCCTTTCAAAGTTACATAATATCTTTCCAATAACAGGGAGACCAGAAACAAATGCAGTCTTCCAAACATGGCATGTACAGCTGCAACATGACCTCCCAACTCCTATACTCAATGCTCTGACCAATAAAGGAAAGCCTACCAAATGCCTTCTTCACTATCCTGTCTCCCAGTGACTCCAGCTTCAACGAACTATGAACTTGCACTCCAAGGTCTCTTTGTTCTGCAACACTCCTCTGAAGTGTGTCAGTCTTTCCTGCATTGCTTGACCAAAATGCAAACCACGCATTTTCATCTGCCACTCCTTGGCCCTTCAGCCTATCCAATCAATTCTATTTCTCCTCTCTTGTTCCCTAGAATTTGAAAATCTCCATCCCACATACTCTCCCTCCATTCTCAGTTTGCTCAACCTAATCCTTCCTGTACCACAAACTGGAGGGTCTGGTTCATGCTGGTTAACAGGCCCACACTTGGGGGGGAGAGGGATGTTCTAATTGAAACATAAACAATACTGAATCCTGAGCAGCCTGAACAGAGTGGACGTTGGGAAGATGTTTCCATTGGTTGGAGAGACTAGAACCAGTGGGCACATCCTTAGAGTAAAGGGAAGACCTTTCAGAATGGAGGTGAGTGATGAATCTATGGAATTCACTGCCACAGAAGGCTGTGGAGGCCTGGTCATTGAGGATATTTAAGACTGAGATGGAGACTTTGAGTATCAAGGGGATAGAGGGTTACGGGGACAAAGTGAGAGAATGGGGTTGAGAAACCTATTAGCCATTATTAAATGGTAGAACAGGCCCGAAGGGCTGAATGGCCTAATTTCTGCTCCTATGTCCTATGGTCTCTTGCTGTCCTGGACACAGACTGTGAGAATTGGAAGCAGAGTAATCTATTTGGTCTTTCAAGCCTGCACCAGCATTCAACAGATCATAACTGGATATGAATCTGCCAACATCTATGTGGATAGGCTGGGACATTTCCACTGGAACATAGGAGGCTGAGAGTTGACCTTACAGAAGTTTATAACATCACAAGAGACATAGATGAGGTGACCGCCGGATATCCTTTCCCTAAGGTGGAGGTTTCAAGATTAGGCAGCAAACTTGAAGGTGAGAGGAGAAAGATTTTAAAAAAGCATGAAGGGTACCTTTTGTTTTATACACAGAGAGTAGTTTGTGTGCGGATGAATATCCAGAGGAAGTGGTGGATGCAGGTACAGTAACAATGTTTAAAAGGCATTTGGATAAGTACATGAGTAGGAAAGGTTTGGAGGGGCATGGGCCAAACACAGGCAGCTGTGACTAGTTGAGTTTGTGAATATATTTTGAAGGGTCTGTTTCTGTGCTGTATTACTCTGTAACTGTCCTATACTGGTCTTAAAATCATTTTCTTGCCTTTCCCCAGAAACGTTCACTTATTTGATGTTCAAAAATCAGATGAATGCAGCCTTGGATATATTCAATGACCCCCTAACTGCAGGAAGACATCCCCACTTCTGACCTCAATTCCTATTGCTAATATATCACTTGCCTTGCTGATTGCTTGCTGCACCTGTCTGACAACTGGCAGTGACTGTGTAGGAGGACACTGAGACACCTTTGTACATCCACACATCATTCCTGATGAAGGGCTCGTGCCCGAAACGTCGACTCTCCTGCTCCTTGGATGCTGCCTGACCTGCTGCGCTTTTCCAGCAACACACTTTCAGCTCATACCTCCCTAGTCACCATCCATTTTAATTTCCCTTCCTACTCCCTTTCTGACATGACCATCTTTGGCCTCTTCCATTGTCACAACAAACTAAACTGCAACTTGGAGGAACAACACCCCATCTTCCACCTGGGCAGCCTACAGGCCAGAGGACTCAACATAGAGCTCCCCATTTTCAAATAACTTCATTTCCCATCCCCCAATTCCCTTCTCAGCCTTGACCCTTCCTTTCCACTCCTCTCTGCCACCAACCAGATTCCTTCCTCCCATTGACCCATCAGGTCGTACCCTCCACCTGTCTTCACCTATCCCCACTTCACCATTGTGTCCCCAGCACACCCTTTCTCTGTATCTCTCCCTACACCCACCCCCAGTTATGAACAAAGGTTACACCCAAGATGTTGACTTCTCCACCTCCTGATGTTGCCTGGCTTGCTGTGTTCTTGCAGCCTCCTGCCTGTCTATTTTTCCTATTACGACACAGACCTGGACTAACATTTCCAGAGTCTTTCCCCTCCCTGATTCACTCCCTTTCCTTTCAGTTGCTACAAGTCAACAGTTGAACTCCAGAATGAAAAGGAAATGGAAAAGGGGGTGAGAAAAGAAAATACCACACTTACGAATATTGGACAGAGGAAAGAATTTGCAATCTGGGTGAAGCTCAATCTTCATCGTGGCTCGAGATTTTATTGCATTTGCATTTTGTCTCGCTGCTCAACTTTTGTACATCTTTTCCCAATGTTGAGAGAGTGTGTGCCCCAGTGAGCTGACTGTGGGAAGGAACTGTAACCAGTTACAAAGATTGAAGAAACGTTACACTATTCCCAGCAGAGAGTAACTGTGCACGTTTCCTGAGTGTGATCACAGTTTCACTTGCTCATCAGAAACAAAGAGCCAAAAGGACACCACAACTGCGGAGAAGTCGTGGAAATGTGGGGACTGGGGAAAGGGATACCATTCTCTGTTGGCACTGGAGATTCATTAGCTCAGTCGCATTGGGAAGAGGCAGTTCTTCAAAACATTATTACAACATTATTTCCCATTGACAAAAATGCATTCACACTGCCTGATTACCTTGAACTTATACAAGTGCCCTGTCATAACATCTTTAATTATAGCTTTCGACATTATCCCTATGGCATATGTTAAGGTAAATGTTCTGCAGTTTCCCATTCTCTGTCTCCCTTTTTGAAGAAAAGAGTTTACACAATTTAAAGAAACCTTCCCTGAAACTAATGGCGTTGTGGAAAATTAAAACCAATGCATTAACTATTTCACTGGTTAGTGTTTCGTTAAGAGTCTTGGATGAAATCCTTCTGGTACCCGGAAGTTGTCAAACCGTAGTTCCAACAGTTTACTCAGTACTACTTCCCTGGTAATTGTAATTTTCTTCAGTTCCTTCCTCCCTTTCAATTCCTGATTTACAGCTAGTTCGAGGGTGTTACTTGTATCCTCTCTAGTGAAAGCAGATTCAAGCTCTTTTTAAATTCATCTGCCATCTCTTTATCCTCCGTTATTGAATCCCCAGACTCATTTTCTATAGAACCAACACTTATTTTGTTAACTTTTTAAAAGAAAGCTGAAGAAACCTTCCTACCTGTTTTTGCATTTTTGGCTAACTTTCTAACCCTAATTGCTGTGCTACTGCCTTCATTATTTCAGCTCTTTCCACCAAAATCCCAAATGTCCACACTCACTCAGTTGCTCTCTCACAAATGCAAGATTTCTTCTGCTCCCAGGAAGAGCAAAACATCTATGAAATATCTGTGGGTGGCATGGTGGCACAGTGGGCAGCACAGTGGCGCAGTGGGCCAATTCCCAGGTTCAATTCCCGCCTCAGGCGACTGACTGTGTGGAGTTTGCACATTCTCCCCGTGTCTGCGTGGGTTTCCTCCAGGTGCTCCGGTTTCCTCCCACAGTCCAAAGATGTGCGGGTCAGGTGAATCGGCCATGCTAAATTGCCCGTAGTGTTAGGTAGGGGGTAAATGTAGGGGTATGGGTGGATTGCGCTTCGGCGGGTCGGTGTGGACTTGTTGGGCCGAAGGGCCTGTTTCCACACTGTAAGTAATCTAATCTAAAAAATACATCAAACAGTTTCCCTGACTCGCAGCCACTGTCCCCTTTAAGAAGCTGACAATCGAGACTGCGCTTCCATGAAATTGCAGGAATGAATGAAACTCTCACTGGCAAATACTAAACAAGTCTCCCAACCCAGCTGCGGTCAACAGTTTAATTCCGTTTATTCTTTTATTCAGTGCAGGTACAATGGCTAACTTATTTAGAGCACACAGGCCTAGTAATTTTACTAACATTTGCTGACTTAAAAGGCAAAAGGACTGTCACCTCTTAGTTCTGCAAGCAGACCACACAGACAATCTCAATCCCATCGGGAGTAGCAGCCAGCGTTTGTGTACAATAGATAAAACAATGGGACACCATAGTGACGGAGTGTTAATCTCTGTAAGAACTGTGTGGAAAGAGGCTGCTGTAAGGACGGTATTTCAGGTTTCCATCGCCACCTCAAACTTGTACAACTTGCGTTTGCTCAATAAAGAGGCTATTTTCGCCAGTCGCTGACTTTGGTCGCTATTTGAACACGGTCCCACAACGGGAACAGAGAATGCTTGTCCAGTGCTGAAGGTTGGACAAAAAGGACAACTAAAGTTTCTGACGGCGGCTGACAATCCGAGTGGTGTTTGTGAGAAATTCAGTTGAAAATGCGTTGCTGGTTAAAGCACAGCAGGTCAGGCAGCATCCAAGGAATAGGAAATTCGACGTTTCGGGCATAAGCCCTTCATCAGGAACGTCGAATTTCCTATTCCTTGGATGCTGCCTGACCTGCTGTGCTTTAACCAGCAACGCATTTTCAACTGTGATCTCCAGCATCTGCAGACCTCATTTTTTACCCTTTGTGAGAAATTCCCAGAGCTATGTGGAAATTGTCAGGGTCTGGGTAACTCAACGATATTCCCGGGCTCTGAGCCACACAACGAGTGGCAGGGTGGAGGGGGGAATGTGGACACAGGTTATGACCCCTCTATAGAGCTGGACAGCACGGAAATGACCTTTCCATCCAACGTGGCCGTGATGGCCAGATATCTGAAATTAATCTCATTCCATTTGCCAGCAATTGACCCATCTCTCTCTGAACTCACCTATCCATCCAGACGCCTTTGAAATGTTGTAATTGTACCAGTCACACCACTCCCTCTGGTAACTCATTCCATACATGCACCCACCACCTGTGTGAAAATGTTGCCCCTTAGATCCCCTCCACCCCCACCTTAAACCTATGCCCTCTGGTTTTGGACACCAATGAGTCTGGTTCCATGCTGTACAGCTCTATGACTCTTGTGTAAGTGATAATATATTGGTGGTACACACTTGATGGGCCAAAGGGCCTTTTCTGTACTGTATGATTCTGTGATCAGAAAACTCCCGTAGGGTTCCACAAAAGCATGCCTTTCTGAAACAGACACCATTTATAACAGATTAATGCAATAATAACCTTAACGTGGAATTTAAGAACAGACATCATTCCGTTAGAGCATGTTCCTTCTGTGCTGAAACCATTCTGTTGTTTGTGGGAGATCAGGCTGAGGAGCTTTAACTATTTAGGTTTAGATGTTACGCATAAACGTCTGGAATAACAGTAGATTAGGAATAGTGTTTCAAGAGAATAGTACTCCAAGCCTCTCTAATCCTGTTGCATTAACTAGAGAGATAAGATGTCGCATCTACAGATCCAACAGAAGAGTTGTGCAGCTTGTTCAGTCAGTTAAGTTGGTTCTGCTCTCAGACAAGACTGGATGTTAATTTTGATGGATCCCTATTAAACACTACATCAGAACACTCCAAATCCAAGGAATGTGTCATGAGCAGATCAAACATGACATTTGGAGAAATAGGTCCTGACATTTCTATCCTTGTGTGGGCTGGGGGGAGAAGTCTTCACATCAGGAAACGTGCGTGGAATGAGAAACAGTTCATATCCAAAGTCTGATTTCACTCTTGTTCAGAACTGAATGGTGCTGGAAAATGCTCGTTTTTATGTCCTTGTCAGAGGGGAGAGTAAGAGTGAGGGTAACACGGTGAAAGTACCTAGAGCCAAAGGCATAGATTGCTAATGATGGTGAAGAAGCGATTGAGGTATCATATAGATGTTAATGGAAGTATGAAAGGGAGGAAGCGTCCACACTGCTCAGAACAAAGTCAACAAGACCCACCTGTGTGGGCAAATGGAACAAAATTGGAGAAGACTAAGCAGGGCAGATTGATACAGTGAATGTATCAGCTGCTGAACAACTAGTCCCAGGAATGCAGCACATAATTCCTTGAAAGTGGAGTTGGAGGAAGACAGGATTGTGAAGAAAATGCTTGCTTTCGTTGATCACAGCATTGAGTAGAGGTGTTGGGACGTCCTGTTGTGGCTGTACAGGACATTGGGGCGACTACTTTTAGGACACGGCATGGAAGTCTGGTCGCCATTCATTTGGAACGACCCTGTTAAACTTGAGAGGCTGCAGAAAAGATTTAAAGGGATGTTGCCAGACTGGAAGTTTTGGGTTATAGGAAGATGCTGGGGCATTTTTACCCTGAGCGTCGGAGTCGAAGGGGTCACCTTATAGAGGTTTATAAAACCACGAGGGGCAAGGATATGGCAAATTGCCAAGGTCGTTTTCCCAGGGAGGGGGAGTCCGGAACTAGAGGGTATAAATTGAAGGTGAGAGGGGTAAAAAATTACAATGGTGCAACGTTTTCCTGCACAGGGTGGTGTGCGTGTGAAACAACCTGCCAGAGAAAGTAGTGCAGGTGGGTACAATTACAACATTTAAAAGGTGACTGGAGGAACATTTTGGGTTTTAAAGGGATATGGGCCAAATCCTGGAACTTGGGACTGGGTCATATCTGGTCAGCATGGATGAGTTGAACCGAAGGGTCTGTTTCCGTGCAGTGTGACTCTAGAAGTCTATAACTCTGTTACCAAAACCAGACCTTTTTACTGATGATCTTCCTGCTGGAATTTTTAGTGCACCCAGTTTCAGGAGATTTGTGGTGGGTAAAAGTGGCACATGTCCACGATCCTGGAAAATATAAAGGGGCTGTTAAAAGTACTCCAACTTTGGGAACACTGGATCTTGTGGAAGCTGTGCATTTGCAAATATTTTCAGAGAAATTCTCTCCAACTGGCAGACTACAAACAATTTTCCCACGGAATGTTACACAGATATTAAGAATGTTACCTTGTAAAACGTTTTCCTGAAAATGAAGAATTCAACTTGCTGACATGAAACAAATGTTGGAGAGAAAGGAAACTGCCAAGATCAAAAAAAGTTGACGAAAGTCAACACTTGGATCTAGAAACACCCAGAAGAGGGGTGTCTCATACCTATTCCTTCAATTCGTTTTGAAATATTGTTTGTGCATCTTAATAATTAAGTCATACCCAGCACATAGAAAGATGGCTATGGGTATTGGAGGTCAGTCAGCTCAGTTCCAGGACGTTTCTGCAGGAGTTCATAGGATAGTGTACTTGGCCCAGCCATCTTCATCAATGACCTTCCTCCATCATCAGAAGTGAAGATATTCGCCAATAATTGCACAATGTTCAGCACGATTTACAACTCCTCCCAAATTGAAGGAGTTCAGTTTGAAATGTGACAAGATCTTAACAATATCCAGTGGGTTGGTGAGTGGCAAGTAACATGTGCCATGCAAATGCCAAGGAATGACTCATCCACAAAAGAAAGTTTGACCACTGCCCCGTGATATTCAACAGTATTACTGTCACTAAGTACCCCACTGTCAACATCCTGGGGGTTACTATTTACCAGAAACTCAACTCGACTAGCCACGTATGCATAGTGGCTACAAGAGCAGGTCAGAGGTCAGGAATACTGCAGCGAGTAACTCCACTCCTACTCCCAAAACCTGTCTATCTTCGACAAGGCACAAGTCAGCAGTGTAATGGAATACTTTACCACCAGCTTGGATGGGTGCAGCTTCAACAACATTCAAAAAACTTGATACCATCCAAGATTACATCAATGCACATTGCTGACTATAAACTGAAAGTTTAAAACAATTCATTTTAACAAGATTACTATTGATGTATGCTGGAGATATGGTGAATTATAAATGGAGTCTTTGCTGAGCAATCTGCCTCTTGATAATTATTGGTTAGTTGTTTTCTGTGTAAATAGCAATTTCAATTATCCATTGATTTGACTTAAGGGATGAAAACAGCATAGGATTTTATTACTTTAAAAAATAATATCTAATAATTAGAAAGATGTGACGTTGAATTTCTCAATGCTGGATTCTAATGGAAATGGGTCTCACTGAACTGGGGAAAAAAACAACTCTGCAATCCGCTTAGAATAAATGAAGATTAGAAACTTTATAGATCAAGTGAAGATTTTTTGAACTATTTTAGAAAAGTTGAATTAGCAATTTATGAAAGATGTTCCAGAGCTACTAGTAGCAGCTCAAGGCATTGGACGTTGAGTTTTAATCTGTGAACCAGGACATTCAATTGATGAAATTCGGTTTTTGAAACCTGCACTGAGTATCTCACACTTTAATTGCTTACACAGCCCCTAGTGGTGACAATCTATCATTCCATGTTAAGGTTTGAACCCAGCAAAAGCATTTACTTTTGCTTTTATTGGGTGTAAGACTACCCTAGCTCCATGGGAAATCAAACTAAGAATTTGGTTCAAAAATAAGAAAAAAGTGCAATTGGGAAGAATTGGGTTGAGACTGAGGGAATGGTGTTGAGTGGAATGCTAAGGTCATTAGATGTTTGTTGCTTCTGATCTTTAAATAACCTAGGAATCAAACCAATTGCAGCTTTTATCAAATTTCCATAAAACTACAATAGACAGCATTACGTACTCTACGTGCTAAAGATATACAGGCAATTTAAATGAGTTATGGGAAAGAAAACGAGTGAAAACTAAAATTTAAACTGAGATTAAAAGTTATTCGCATGAGTCAAATGATTGTCTAACTGAGGAATGATAGTACGCTGTTTGTACTGTTTAATAAGAGACATAGTTTTGAAGTATTGAAATATAACCAGAACACTGGGACAAGAGCATTTTCGCCTTGTTTAAATATTGCTGCTTATCTGGGACAGTTTGTTCAGTTTAGTTACAATGCCACAAAAATGGATAAATATTTTTTGGGAAATTTGGAAATAAGAGCAGCAAATGTGAAGGGGAAGGATGTGCTATGGGGAATTTTGGACAAGTATAACTTTTATAGCAGTAAAAAGGAGTCAGCGATACACAAGTTTAGATTGCTAAGGAAGGTTGATCAGTTGAACTGCAGCTTGCATTTGACAAATAGGAAGCAAATATGCCAATACACAAGTCTAAGAAACTGAGGTATGTGTTAGCTGAAGCCAAGTTTTTTAATACTGTTAAGTTGGTTGAACACGTCACTGTTTAGGCCGCTTTTGGAATATTGCGTGCAGTTCTGGTCTCCTTCCTATCGGAAGGATGTTGTGAAACTTGAAAGGGTTCAGAAAAGTTGACAAGGATATTGCCAGGGTTGGAGGATTTGAGCTGTAGGGAGAGGTTGAATAGACTCTGAGTGTATTCCTGGGGCATTTGAGGCTGAGGGGTGAACATTATAGAGCTTGAGAAAATCATGAGGGGCATGGATAGGGCGAATAGACAAGATCTTTTCCCTGGGATGGGCAAGTTCAGAATGAGGGCAGAGGTTTACGGTAAGAGGGAAAAGATATAAAAGAGACCTAAAGGGCAACTTTTTCACTCACAGGGTAATGCGTGGTTGGAATGGGCAACCATTGGAAGTGTTGGAAGCTAGTACAATTGCAACATTTTAAAAGTCATCTGGAAGGGTATATGAATAGGAAAGATTTGGAGGGATATGGGCTGGGTGCAGGCAGGTGGGATGAGATTAGGTTGGGATATCTGGTCGGCATGAACGAGTTGGACCGAAGGGTCTGTTTTCATGCTGTACATCTCTATGACTCCATGACAAAGTAGCCTGCTTGATTGGCACCATATCCACATACATCCACTCCCTCTGCCCCACTGTTCAGAAGCAATAGTATCCACTATCTACAAGATGCACCACAGAAATTCACCAAAGATCCTTGGAAAATGTCTTCCAAATCAACAACCATCTCTATCTAGAAGTGATTTGGAGATGCCGGTGTTGGACTGAGGTGTACAAAGTTGAAAATCTCACAACACCAGTTTATAGTCCAACAGGTTTATTTGGAAGCACTAGCTTTATGTGTGCTTCTCCTTCATACTCCACAACCACCTGATGAAGGAGCAGCGCTCCAAAAGCTAGTGCTTCCACATATACCTGTTGGACTCTAATCTGGTATTGTGTAATGTTTAACCCCATCCTGAAGGACCAGAACAACACATACTTGGGAACACAACCTTTTGCAAATAACTTCCAAGCCAGTCACCATCCTGACTTGGAAACCTATTGCTGTTCCTTCAGTGTTGCTGGGTCCATGTCCTGGAATTTACCTCCCTAAAGGCATTGTGGGTCACTGTACGGTGTGTGGACCACAGCAGTTGAAGAAGGCAGGCCACCACCATCTTTTCAAGGGGAACTAAATGCTGGCTAGCCAGTGATGCCCATGTACCACGAGTAATGGTTAATAAATGATCGAAACAGAGGGTTGGAATCCGCAACCTAAAGAAAACACTAGAAAAGAGAGATAGATGGAGGGCACTGTTTCGGTCCTTACTTGAGGACAGAGAAAGTGATATACTGACACTGAATTGGAAACAGAGTTTAGAATTAAACACTTGTAGTGTTTAACTCAGTGCATAAATCGAAACTCGATTAAAGATTGGCTCTTGACATATACGTCACCAACACATCAATAGGACGTTAAGAAAGCATAAGGAACACTGAATTTCACCACGTTAATGGCGGCTGTAGCTCCCACAATCCTATGCGGTCCAGAAATCACTATCTGCCGGCAGTGCGGATGCATGCAGTAATGGAGGTGCTGGTGCGCATGTGTGAGATCGACATAAGGCCCCGCCCCTCATTGTTTTGATGGACGGGATTCGACCTTTGGTCAACCCTGGAGGACCGGAAGGAGATTGGTCCTCCTGCCAATCAGAGCCCCGCCCCCCATGCTGCTCTTTTTCTGAATGAAGAATAAGCTTTATCCCAGCCTCTTCTGTCCAACATCTGTGAGCACAATGTTCTCTTTTCTCACCCTCCCCTTCCTTTTCCAATTCTTTTCTCTCTCTGGGGTTTAACTGTTGGTTTGCAGGAGCTGGAGGGAAAGCAAGTCAATCCGGAGAAGCGGATAGACGCTGGAAAATGTTGGTCCAGATCTGTGTGACAGGCTGTGTTTCCTCAACTTGACACATTTAATTGTCTCTTGATTTGCCATAAGGACAGATGCAAGTATACTGAATCTATATGAGAAATAAAGTGCTGGCCAGGAGTCAGATTCCCACTGAGGGCTGTTTGTGAGACCATTTTGATTTGATTTAATTTGATTTATTCCACGTTTACCACGTTCAGTTGGTAGAGTTGTGGATTGTGTGCAGGGCTGTTGTAGGTTGCAATGAGACATTGACAAGATGCATAACTGGGCTGATAAGTGGCAGATGGAGATCAACCTGGAAAAGTGTGAAGTCATTCACTGTGAAAGGTCAAATTTGAATGCAGAATACAGAGTTAAAGGCAGAATTCTTGGCAGGTATGGAGGAACAGAGGGATGTATGGACCCATGTCCACAAATCCCTCAAAATTGCCACCAAGTTGATAGGGTTGTTAAGAAGGTGTATGTTGTATTTGCTTTCATTAGCGAGGTATTGAGTTTAAGAGGTGCAAGGTTATGGTGCAGCTCCATAGAATCCTGGTGAGACCACACTTGGAATAATGTGTTCTATTCTGGTCGCCTCATTATTGGAAAGATGTGGAAACTTAGAAAAGGTGCAGAGGAGATTTACTTGCATGCTGCCTGGGCTGGAGGTTGAGGTAGCCAAGGCTTTTCTCACTGGAGTGAAGAAGAATGAGAGGTGACTTGATAGAGGTGTGCAAGATATTGGGGATGGGGGGTGTGGGCGGTGCAGTGCCATCAGGTAGAGGGCTACTTCAAGGGTAGCAAGGGCTTATCTGCTGCATGTCATGGGCTTTAGGAAGGGAGGGGACTGGGAGTGATAGATGAATGATACCGCCTACCTGACATAGCAGCTCCCAGTCCAGGATAACAGCAACCAGGGGTAGGCTTTGTGGGCACAGATAAAATAGGTGCCATTGTAAGTTCGGAGATGGAGTGTCTGGGTCCCTGTCCAGCTGGTGAGAAGGTGGTATTCTGGGTGATCCTGTCAGTTTAAAATGCTGCCATCTGCAGCAGATCGGCGTGTGTGGGAGTTAGGAGCAGGGAGTCAATGCACTGGCTGCAGCCAGCCTCCCATCCGGGTGGCTGTGTGTGTTTCAAACAGATGGATCCCGCAGGTGGCCCGTGTGGGCTGGTGTCAGCAATGGTCAGGGCTGGGGGCTCATGGGAGGGGTTGTAGGCTGGGTAAAACCACTCTTTCAATTTGTCCAGGTGGTAACCAGCAGACCTCCAGCAGGCTGGGCTCTTGTCTCCATATTTGGTCGTTGCTGGTGGTATTTTTGAGTATGGTAACCTCCGGGACCTGTCTGATTCCAGCCACCATTCCGCCTTGTCAGGATGTTAAAAGGGAATGGGGCTAAGGGAATGCCCCCATGATAGTGGACAGGGACCCTAGTGCAGACCCAACAGTGGGTCTGGTTGAATCTCTGGGCATACTGATGGGCCATTCTCAGGAAGGTGTTAGCCCACAAGTCACGCCGGATTATTAAATATCTCGCGCTTTGTCCCTGTTTACCAGCAAGCCACAGTGTGATGGTCAGGCCGAGGGTGCTGATGCTGAGGCGAGCAGCTGAATCCATCCTTGGTGGTTGGAGTAGTGTCTTCTTCTCTCTCTGGTCCGTGTTCATTGGTTGTGGAGCCCTCTTGCAGCGGGTGGCATATGTCCATTTGAGCCGTCCTTCAGTTTCACAGCTGTCCGGGTTGTCAGCAGGATGAGGTACGGGCCTTTCCAACTCGGAGAGAGGGAGTCCTTTTCGAGTGATCTTATCATGATGTAGTCCCTGAGTTGGAACGGATGAATAGGCACTGATTGGGATGTGGGCAATGCAGCCCTGACCTGATCGTGTGTAACACTAATGCTCCTGCTAAGGGCCTGGACACACTGCAGGGTCTCTTGTGTCAGTATCTGTGGAGAGTTTAGGAGCCTGGTATCGGTGGGCATAGGTCACCCCATAAGCATCTCAAAACGGTTGAGCCCAGTCATGTGGTTTGCCTGCACAGGTATAGTATACAGGGCAAGTGGCAAGGCGTCTGGCCTGGTCAGTGCTGTGTCCCTGGTGATCTTGGTCAGTGTGGTTTTAAGGGTGCTGTTCATCCGCTCGACCATTCCTGATGACTGAGGTTGGTAGGGGGATGTGGTGTCGCCATGGTATCCCTAGTGCCTCGCTAATGCTAGTCGTGAGCCTAGCAGTGAAGTGAGTCCCCCGTCCATCTCTATGCTGCTACCAGGAACTCCAAATCTGGGACTGACATCCATTCAGGAGGCATTATACTACCGTGTGTGCATTGTCCTTTTCTTGGTGGAAATGCTTCCACCCATTTGGAGAACAAGTCTATGATGACAGGATGTACTTGTAACCCTGTTTTTTGGGTATGTGTGTGAAGTCAACCTGTAAGAGGCTGAACGGTCCTTCAGGAACTGGCAGATGGTCATACTTGGCAACTGGCTTCCCTGCATTGTTCTGCCAGCAGATGAGGCACTGAGATAGCAGACTTGGGCAGCAGCAGTGAATCCTGGTGCATACCAGGACTGATTCAGTATGCATCATACCTTCTTGCCAGTGTGGTCAATGCCGTGGGCTGCTAGGGCCAGTGTGTGCTCTTGGACAAATGATGTGGCCATCAGGGTGTATTAGCAGGTTAAGGGAAGGAGATTGTGTGGCCCCAGTGTGGGCCCAACTGTCCTTTCCCTGCTGTGGAGAAGTTTCTTGAGTAGCTCGCACTGCCTCCATGGGGTCAGGGAATACTGGGGTCTTTTACTATTCTGGGATGCTGCAGGATGTAGTTGGTGGGGTGCAGTGCGACTTCCGGGCTGCTGTGTCAGCTGAGGCATTCCCGAAGGTGACCGGGTCAGTGGCTGAGGTATGGGCACGGCATTTGATATAATTGCTCGGGCTGAGGGTAACAGGACTGCTTCCAGGAGGTTAGAAATCACCGCAGCATGTTGTAGCGGCCTCCCTGCTGAAATGATGAAGTCTCTCTGTTTCCAGAATGTGCCAAAATCATGAACGACTCCAAAGGCATATCTGGAGTCAGGATCAATGTTTGCTGTGTGTCCTTTAGCAATGACACAAGCCCTAGTGAGCACAAACAGCACCGCAGCTTGTGCAGATGTGCCCCATCTGGCAGTGCAGCTAACTCTAGGACTGAGAAAGGAGTGCAGATGGCATACCCTGCCAGTGTGCAGTGTTCTGAGGGCCTGAAGGAGGAGCCATCTGTATCGAGTATGAGATCAGGGTTGTCTAGAGGTGTTTCAGAGCGGTAAAGGTGCGGGTGATGACCTGCTGGACAAGATCTAAACAGTTGTGGTCATCCGTAATGGTGGTCAGAGTGAGTGGGAGTAGGGTGGCAGGGTTCGGGGCAGGGCACGTTGTAGGGACAGGTTGGCTTTAGGTAGTAAAGTGACCCCATAGCCAGTTCTCTGTATGGCAATGAAATGTTGCTGCTGGAAATGGAGTAATCTAGTTACAATGATGTTAATTGGAATACAGTTATCAGAGGAATGTCCTAATTCTCTACACAATGCAACATTCTGACAGTATCGATCGATCATTCCCTTTTGCAGGGAGGTGCTAATGTCTCCTCTGAAGTGGTGAGTTGCTTCCTTTGTCTTGTCTGGGAGTAGTGCTCTTGCTGGTGCCTCTCTGTCTGACTTGTTCTTTGTGTGGCTTTGTTGCTGGTTGTGAAGCTGCCCTCAGGGCTTTGGGATAGCTGTGGTGCTCTGTCATTGTTAGTGGGTGCTTGAAGTGTACAGGTATTCCCTTGTTTGCGAGTGCTGCCTAGTTTCACTTGTCAGCCTGCTTTGTCCCTGCCGAGACATTCTGGGTTTTTGGTACAGTTTGGCCAATTGTGGGCCTATTGGTGGGTTGCCAGGATGTACAATTACCAGGAATATTTGGAATCCTGAGAAGGATTCAAGTGAATCCTAGAGAGATGTTGCATGCCTTGGACTATTCCCAGAAAGTGAATGAACTATCAAGATTCATGTAGATATTCGTGGGAACTCTTGTAGGGATGTAAAGAAACATAGATTTACAATTTAAGGCTATACATCCCATTCTGCTAAGTTACTCCAGTTAATTGGTAATTTTTTATTTGTTTAAAAATGTGAAAACTTAATGAAGAGTTCTCTCAGTTAATCACTGGTATCAAATGTCTCTTCAGAATTAAAGATCATAACAAAACTGGGGTGTCATTGTGGGATGTTGAATCTGTAGTATGTGTTTAGTAAAATTTGGATGAACAATATTTCAAAGTGAATTTTATCGTGTTAAGCACTTTCTGGAGAGGAAAGATTGGCCCTTATGTGTTTTGCAACACTTAACCAAGCTTATTTCTCTCGAATAAGCAGACAAGGTTGATGCTAGAGTTGAGAGCTGTGGCAAAACATCAGAAATTAAGCAGGCAGGAACACAGCAATATGGGTTAGAAAGTTAGCCAAAAACAATAAAAA
>NW_026867478.1:0-101532 GCF_020745735.1 Hemiscyllium ocellatum | reverse complement strand
ACAGAAGGCTGTGAGGCCAGGTCCCGGAGAATATTTAATGACTGAGATACAGACGTTTCTAGGAGTATCAAGGCAATGGAGGGTTACGGAGACACAGTGTGAGAAATGTTTGATTGAGACATTATCAGTCATGATTTGAATGATGGAGCAGACCTGATGGGCTGATGGCCTAAAATTCTGCTCCGATGTATTATGTTTTCTTGTTGTCCTGGACAGTGAGAAGAATTGGAAGCAGAGTAGGCCATCTGGTCTTACAAATCTGCACCAACTTTCAACGGATTGGTGGTGATTCTGCCGACATCTAGATGAATGGTTGGGACTTGTTCAATGGACCACAGGAGGTTGAAAGGTGACCATACAGAGGTTTATAAAATCATGAGGGGACAGATGAAGTGACCACCAGGTATTGTTTCCCTAGGTTGGGTGGTTCAAGATTAGGCAGCAAATTTGAAGGCGAGAGGAGAAAGATTTCAAAAAGGCTGGAGGGACACCTTTTTTTTCAACACAGAGAGTAGTTAGTGTGTGGAGTAAATGTCCAAAGGAAGTGGTGGTGGATGCAGGTACAGTAACAATATTTAAAAGACATTTGGATAAGTACATGAATAGGAAAGGTTCAGAGTGAATTGGGCCAATCTAGGTGGACTAGTTTAGTTGGTGAATATAGTCAGCATGGACTAGTTGGGCTGAAGGGTCTGTTTCTGTGCTGTATGACCCTGTAACTGTTCTGTACTGGTCTTAAAATAATTTTCTTGCCTTCCTCCATAACATCCACTTCTTTGTTGTTCTAAAATCAGATGAGCTCAGCCTTGAATATATTCAATGATCCCCTAACTACAGCGAGACATTCTCACTTCTTAACTCAATTCCTTTTGCTAATATAACACTTGCTTGCTGCACCTGTCTGACAACTGGCAGTGACTGGTGTAGGAGGACGCTGAGGCCCCTTGGTATGTCCACACATCATTCCTAATAAAGGGCTCGTGCCCGAAATGTCGACTGTGCTGCTCCTTGGATGCTACCTGACCTACTGTGCTTTTCCAGAACCACACTTTGACTCTGGTCTCCACCATCTGCAGTTCTCACTTTCTCCACATCCCAATCCATCACTAATTAAACAATATACCGCCTTTCTGCTTTTATTTCCACAGAAAGGCTCCAACTTCACATTGTGGTACTGCATTTGCCATGTGTTTGCCAATGGTGGTCTTCTCTACATCGGGGAGACTGAGCATATACTCGGGGAACGGTATCGCCGAGCATCGCAGCTGGGTCCACAGAGGCCAACTGGACCTCCCAGTCACCATCCATTTTAATTCCCCTTCCCACTCCATTCCTGACATGACCATCTTTGGCCTCCAGCCTTACCACACCACACCAAACCACAACTTGGAGGAACAACACCTCATCTCCCGCCTGTGCAACCTACAACTCGAAGGACTCAACATTCTCCAATTTCAAATAACCTCACTTCCCATCCCCAACTACCTTCAAAGCCCCGACCCCTCATTTCCAATCCTCCCTGCCACCAACCAGTTTCCTTCCTCCCCTTGACCAACCAGGTCGTACCCTCAGCCTGTCTTCACCTATCCCCACTTCACCACACTGCCCCTTGCACCCCCTTTATCTGCATCTCCCCCTATACCCATCCCCAGTCCTGAAGAAGGGATACAGCCGAAACGTCAACTTCTCCATCTCCTGATGCTGCCTGGCTTGCTGTGTTCTTCCAGCCTCCTGCCTGTCTATTTTGTCAATTGAGACACAGACTCAGACCAACATTTCCAGAGTCTGTCTCCTCCCGGTTTCACTCCCTTTGCTTTCAGTTGCTGCAAGTCAACAATTGGACACCACAGTGGAAAAAGAAATGGAAAAGGGGGCAAGAAAAGAGAGTGCCGTGCTCACAGATCTTGAACAGAGGAAGGAATTTACAGTCTGGATGAAGCTCAATCTTCATTCAGAGACAGGAGCAGAAATAGCAGCCTTAGAAGCTCATGGTCCAACCTTCGCATTGAGACAATAGGAGGGCTCTGATTGGCAGGAGGACCAGGCTCCTTCCGGTCCTTCAGGGTTTCCCAAAGGTTCGTCTCCCCGTCCATCAGAGCGACGAGGGGCGGGGCCCCAAGTCGATTTCACACATGCGCACCATCAGCACTGCTCACGGCCAATAGAACGGTTTACTGATCGCATGGGATTGTGGGTGGTATATCAGCCATTAAAGAGAAGAACTCAAGCGTCCCATATGCCTTCTTAACCGTCCTTTTTCGTATGTTGGTGACGTATATGTCAGGAACTAATCTTTAATCGATATTAGATTGATACACTGAGTGAAACACTGCAGGCATTCAACTCTAAACACAATTTCCAATTCGGTGTCCGTGCAGCACTCTTTATTTGTCCTCACATCAGGACAGAATCAAAGCCCGATATCTGTTCCACCTGAACCTCGATTTTTCTTTAGTTTGCGGGTTCCAAATCTCTGTTTCAATCATTTATTAAAAGTTACTCATGGTACATGTGCATCGCTGGCTGGCCAGCATTTAGTTCCCCTTGAGAAGGTGGTGGTGACCCGCTTTCTTCAACTGCTGTGATCCATAATGGTATGGTGACCCACAATGTCCTTTGGGTGGGAATTCCAGGATATAGACCCAGGGATACTGAAGGAACAGCAATATGTTTCCCAAGTCAAGATGGTGAGTGGATTGGAGGGGTACTTGCAAGAGGTTGTGTTCCCAAGTATTTGTGGGTGGCACGGTGGCACAGTGGTTAGCACTGCTGCCTCACAGCGACTGACTGTGTGGAGTTTGCACGTTCTCCCCGTGTCTGCGTGGGTTTCCTCCGGGTGCTCCGGTTTCCTCTCACAGTCCAAAGATATGCGGGTCAGGTGAATTGGTCATGCTAAATTGCCCGTAGTGTTAGGTAAGGAGTAAATGTAGGGGTATGGGTGGGTTGCGCTTCGGCGGGTCGGTGTGGACTTGTTGGGCTGAACGGCCTGTTTCCACACTGTAAGTAATCTAATCTATCTGTTGCCCTGGTCCTTCTAAATGGAAGTGGTTGTTGGTTTGGAAGGTGTTTTCTAAGGATCTTTGGTGAATTTCCGTGGTACATCTTGTACACCGTACACATTCCTGCTTCTTAACAGTGGGCAGAGGGAGTGGATGTATGTGGGGATGGTGCCCATCAAGAAGGCGACTTTGTCCTGGATGGTATCAAGCTTTTTGAATGTTGTTGAAGCTGCACCCATCCAAGCTGGTGGGAGAGTAGTCCATTACACTGCTGACTTGTGTTTTGTAGAAGATGGACAGGGTTTGGGGAGTCAGAAGGTCAGTCACTCGCCACAGTATTCCTGACCTGTTGCCTGCTCTTGTTGCCATTGTGTCTGTGATTAGTCTAGTTGAGTTTCTGGTCAATGGTAAACCCCAATGATGTTGATAGTGGGGTGTTTAGTGACAGTAACACTGTTGAATATCACGGGGCAGTGGTCAGATTATCTCTTTTGAGGATGATCGTTGTTTGGCATTGGCATGGCATACATGTTACTTGCCACTCATCAGCCCATTGGATATTGTTAAGATCTTGTTGCATTTCAAACTGAACTGCTTCAGTTTGTGAGGAGTTGTGAACTGTGCTGAACATTGTGCAACTGTTGGCAAATATCTCCCTCTCTGACCTTATGATGGAGGAAGGTCATTGATGAAGATGGTTGAGCCTAAGACACTACCCTATGAGTTCCTGCAGAGACGTCCTGGAACTGAGATGACTGACCTCCAACAACCAAAGCCATCTCTCTATATGCCAGATATACCTTAACACTTAAGATACACAATAATATCCCCCCATTCTCTCTCCTATCCCCCCATTCTCTCTCCCCTCCCCCATTCTCTCTCCCCTTTCCCCATTCTCTCTCCCCTTCCCCACGCTCTCTCCCCTTCCCCCATTCTCTCTCCCCTTCCCCATTCTCTCTCCCCTTCCCCCATTCTCTCTCCCCTTCCCCCATTCTCTCTCCCCTTCCCCATTCTCCCTCCCCTTTCCCTTTCCCCCATTCACTCTCCCCTCCCCATTCTCTCTCCCCTCCCCAATTCTCTCTCCCGTTCCCCCATTCTCTCTCCCCTTCCCCATTCTCCCTTCCCTTCCCCATTCTCTCTCCCGTCCCCCATTCTCTCTCCCCTCCCCCATTCTCTCCCCTCTTCCCCATTCTCTCTCTCCTCTCCCCCATTCTCTCTCCCCTCTCCCCATTCTCTCTCCCTCTCCCCATTCTCTCTCCCCCCCCATTCTCTTTCCCTTTCCCCATTCACTCTCCTCTCCCCCATTCCCCTCATTCTCTCTCCCCTCCCCATTCTCTCTCCCATCCCCCATTCTCTCTCCCCCTCTCCCCCATTCTCTCTCCCCTCGCCCATTCTCTCTCCCCTCGCCCATTCTCTCTCCCCCACCCCTATTCTCTCTCCCCTCTCCCCCCACACTCATTCTCTCTCCCCTCCTCTCCATTCTCTCTACCCCACCCACGCATTCTCTCTCCCCTCCCCATTCCCTCTACCCTCCCCCATTCTCTCTCCCTTCCCCCATTCTCTCTCCCCTCCCCCTCCCCATTCTCTGTCCCTTCCCCCCATTCTCCATTCTCTCCTCCCTTCCCCTAGTCTCTCTCCCTCCCCATTCTCTCTCCACCACCCTCCTTTCTCTCTCCCCCACCCTCCATTCTCTCTCCCCCACCCTCCATTCTCTCTCCCCACCCCCACCCCCGTCCTTTCTCTCTCCCCTGTTGTGGGGAAAAACACCAGGCTCGGAGTCAGAATTGCGGTTCAATGACAGAGTTTATTGCACAAGGAAATCCCGGGGCTCCGGGGAGAGAAAGACACCAACAGCACAGTGTCAGCTGCGAGACTTCTCTCAACCCGGAACACACGTCAAGAAACTTTTTTCCATCTTGTGATACAATCGGTCAGGGATGAGATTATTGTCTTTGTAACATGATTTGTTTATGGTAGTCCTTGCAGAATCGTTGACAGTTGATACAATCATTGTCAGTTCAGGCACAGCCTTTGTTAATTTCCGCACAGTCGTTGTCAGTTTCAGTGAAGACATTGTCCATTTCAATGTCTGCATGGAAATCCATTGTTGTAGTAATGGGCGCTAATTGCTCTTCCTGAGAAGGAGGATTCCTGCAGCCCTGGCTATTAGCATTTGGTATTGAGTCTGTATCAAGCTGTTAGCATTTCTATAAGAGGTGTTGGCTGGACCCAGACACTTCGGCGGGCAGTGTTCAATACTCATGTGTATTCTCTCCCCCACCCGCCTTAAGCTAATCACCTGGGTTGTGAGTCCATTGTGCTGGCATTCTGGTGGCCCCAGGCAGTGTCTGTATCTGCTCTGCTGTTTCTCTCAGTATTGTGATCCGGCGGCCATCTTGTGTGTCAAGTTGGCCAACTGATGGCTCAGTGACCATCTTGTGTATCCGTGTGCCTAGTGTCACCCTGCCCTGTGCCATCGCCCACTTCTCCACCACGTCCATTCTCTCTCCCCTGCCCAATCACTCTATCAACCCCACTCATTCTCTGTCTCTACCCCCACCCTCTGACCCCAATTTTCTCTCCCTCTGTCCCACATCCATTCTGTCTCTTTTCTCCCCAGCCCCCACCACACCCGTCCTTTCTAATGCCTCGAACCAGCTTTGACCGCTGGATCAAGCTCTTCAAAGGACACACACACAAAATGATGACTCTACCTGGGAGTCGGGATTGGTGAGAAATGGCTGATCTTCAAAATTGAGAATACCTAAAATGATATCTTCAGAAACATCATTAAAGTCAGAATGCACATTCAAGTTTTTCAAAGAGCTGCTGAAATCTTTCTGAAAGATTCACTGAAATAAGCGCAGTCAGGCCACAGCTCAGGAGAGGCTGGGAGGGGTGAATGGGCGAAAGTGGGGACTGCAGGTGCTGGAGATTAGAGTGGTGCTGGAAAAGCACAGCAGATCAGGCAGCATTCAAGGCTTTTGTCTGAAACGTCGATTTTCCTGCTCCCTTGGATGCTGCCCGACCTGCTGTGTATTTCCAGCACCACTCTGATCTTGATTGTAAGGGGTGAATGGCCGAGTGAAGTTGTTCCAACTATCTAGAAATAGTGTCACAGAGCACAGAAACATACCCTTCGGTCTATGCCGACCAGATATCCTGTGCCGACCAGATATCCTGAATTAATCCAGTGACCCATTTGCCAGTATTTGACCCCTTATCCCTCTGAATCTGTCCTATTCATATCCCCATCCAGATGCATTCTAAATATTATCACTGTACTAGCCTCCACCACTTCCTCTGGCTGACACGCACCACTGTCTGTGCAAAAAGATTACCACTCAGAAACCTTCCCCCTCTCACCCTAAACCCGCGCCCTCCAGTACTGGACTTGCCCCCCCAACCTGGGGAAAAGACATACAAAAGTTGAGCAGCCAGACAGAATGCAAAAGTAATGAAGTGTCGAACCACAGGGAAAAACAAATTGCGGCTCTACCCCTTTTTTACCTTTTGGCATTTGGACTCTTAAAATCTGACACGAACACCTGCATGCCCAGTGAGCATACTGCGCATGTTATCCGGTGTCAGTAACACAGTACGCATGCCCACTGGTGTCAGCAAAACTCTGGGGGATGTTCATCGCGTGCCAGCTGTTCCCCAAGTTTACACTCGGTCTTCCCGATGTAGAGAAGACCACAATTTACAAACACGTGGCAAATGCAGTATCTCAATGTGAAGTTATAGCCATTGCTGTGGGAAATAAAAGCAGAAAGGTGGTGTATTGTTTAAATGGTGATATATTGGGATGTGGAGAAAGTGAGGACTGCAGATGCTGGAGATTAGAGTCAAAGTGCGGTGCTGGAAAAAGGCAGTAGGTCAGGCAACATCCGAGGACCAGGAGAGTCGACATTTCGGTCCCGAGCATTCCATCAGGAATGATATGTGGATGTGCAAAGGGGCCTCAGCGTCCTTCTACACCAGTCACTGCCAGTTGTCAGACAGGTGCAGGTGAAGAGCCTTTGCCTGAAATGTCGATTTTCCTGTTCCTCAGATGCTGCCTGACCGGCTGTGCTTTTCCAGCACCACTCTAATCTAGACTCTGATTTCCAGCATCTGCAGTCCTCACTTTATCCTGGACAGGTGCAGCAAGCAATAGGCAAGGCAAGGGGTACATTAGCGAGAGGAATTGAGTTCAGAAGTGGGGATGTCTCCCTGTGTTAGGGGATCATTGAACATTATCCAAGGCTGAGTTCGTCTGATTTTTGAACACCAAAGAAGTGGGTGTTTCTGGGGGAAGGCAAGTAAATGATTTAACACCAGTATAGAGTCAGACACCAACAGAACCAGATCCTTTAGTCAAACTAGTCTAAGGCCGACTATATTCACAAACTAAACTAGTCCCACCTGCCTGCATTTGTCCCATATTCCTCTGAACCTTTCCTACTCATATACTTATTGAAATGTCTTTTAAACGTTGTTACTCAACCTGCGTCCACATTCATCCCACATACAAACCACTCTGTGTAAAAAGAAAAGTGCCCCTCCCCCCAGCCTTTTTAAAATCTTTCTCCTCTCACCTTCAAATTTGCTGCCTAATCTTGAAACCCCCACCTTAGGGAAAGGATACCCAGCGGTCACCTCATCTACCCCTCGTGATTTTATAAACCTCTGTCAGGTCACCTCTCAACCTCCTGTGATCCAGTGAACAAGTCCCAACCTATTCATCTCGATCGTTGTGAATCTGCCAACAATCTGATGGATGTTGGTGCAGGCTTGAAAGACCAAACAGTCTACTCCTGCTTCCGATGTGCTCTGTGTGTGTGTCCAGGACAGCAAGAGAACATAAGGCATCAGAGCAGAAATTGGACCATTCGAGGTTTGCTCTGCCATTCAATCATGGCTGATAGGTTCCTCAGCCACATGCTCCCACTTCATCTCCGTAACCCTCCATCACCTTGAGACTCAAGAACGTATCCATCTCAATCTTAAATATCCTCAGTGGCCTGGCCTGCACAGCCTTCTGTGGCAGTGAATTCCATATATTCACCACTCTCTGGCTGAAGTTTCTCCTTACCTCCATTCTGAAAGGTCTTCCCTTTACTCTGAGGCTGTGCCCACTGGTTCTAGTCCCTCCAACCAATGGAAACACCTTTCCAACTGCCACTCTGTCCAGGCTGTTCAGTATTCCTTGTTTCAATTAGGTCCCCCACCGAGTGTGGGCCTGTTAATCAGCATGAAGCAGACCCTTCAGGATGAGTTACAGCAGGGATTAGGGTCAGCAAACTGAGAATGGAGGGAGAGGGTGTGGGGTGGAGATTTTCAACTTCAAGGGAATAAGAGAGGAAAGAAAGTTCACTATGAATGAGAATTGATCAGGTGGGCTGATGGGCCAAGGAATAGCAGTTCAGTTTAGAGAAGTGTGTGGTTTGCATTTTGGTCAAGCAATCCAGGCAGGACTGACACAGTTAAGGGGGATGTTGCAGAACAAAGAGACCTTGGAGTGCAGGTTCCATAGTTCCTTGAAAGTGGAGTCACCGGTAGACAGGATAGTGAAGGAGGCATTTGGTATGCTTTCCTTTATTGGTCAGAGCAGAGAATACAGGAATTGGGAGGTCATGTAGTGGCTGTGTAGGACATTGGTTAGTCCACATTTGGAAGACTGCATTCATTTCTGGTCTCCCTGTTATAGGAAAGATGCTGTGAAACTTTGAAAGGGGTCGGAAAAGATTTATAAGGCTGCTGTCAGAGTTGGAGGGTTCAAGCTATAGGGAGAGGCTGAAATGGCTGGGGATATTTTCCCTAGAGCATTGGAGGCTGAGGGGTGACCTTACAGACATTCGTAAGGGGCATGGATAGGGTGAATATCCAAGGTCTTTTCCCCAGAGTCCAAAACTAGAAGGCATATGTTTGAGGTGAGGGGGAATTTTAAAAAGCATTTGGATGGGTACATGAAAAGGAAGGATTTCAAGGGATATGAGCCACATGCAGACAAATTGGAAGTAGATTAATTTAGGATATCTGTTTGGCCAAACAAGTTGGACCAAACAGTCTGTTTCCCTGCTGTATGACTCTAATCTTCTTCAGTGAAAGCAGAAGTGTGATTGTGAAGGCTGGAGTTTCAGAGCAGCTTTCAAAGATGTTTTGCCCTTAATGGGAGCAGAAGTTACAATGAAATCTTGCATTTGTGAGACAGCAACTAGTGAGTAGTACATCCGAGGTTTTTGTGGAAAGTGGGAATTCATTGCACTGTGGGGATGAAGCTTTACCCTATCCAGTCATTTCTGCTGGTGAATGAAACCAGGCTCAAGATTAGGAGGAGTAAATTTAGAACAGAGATGAGGAGGAACTGCTTTTCCTGGAGTGTAGTGAATCTTCGGAATTCTCTGCCCAAGGAAGCAGTAGAGGCAACTTTGTAAAGTATATTCAAGACACAGTTGGATGGGTTTTTGCAATGATAGGGGAACTAAGGGTAGTTGGGACAATGCAGGGAGGAGGAGCGGAGACAATGGATAGATCAGCCATGATCATAATGAATGGTGAAGCAGGCTGGACGGGCAAAATGGCCTATTCCTGCTTCTATTACTCCGAAACTATAACCCTGCATTTCCCATGGCTAACCCACCTACCATCCATGGACATTATGGCCAATCCAAATCAAGGCTGGTGAGTAATGCAGTGATGTAGGAAATGAACATCAGAGAACGATAGAAAGGGACAAGGGGAGTAAATGTACCAGCAATCAAAACTGGATTCTAAACATCACAAAAATTAAAATTAAAAATGGTGTGTCTGAATGTGTGCTGCATTGTGACAAAAGTGAAGGAATTAACTACACACATTGAAGTGAATGATTGTGATCTGACACTCCCTACAGAGACATGGCTTCAGAATGAGAAGGATTGGATCCTGAATACTGAGGGTGACCTCAAATGGGAAGCTAGGTAAAGGTGGAGGGTTGGCACTGCTATTGAAAGCACTGATCACAGGGTAGTCTGGTGTCACCTCGGATTTCAGGTCCTGATTTCTCTGTCCACTGTTGATCTCCCTGTTCCCTTCTAACCTTCTGGAACAATAAAGCATTCAGCCAATCAAGCCCCAACCCACAATCTCCCAGCCTGTCAACCATCCAGGCAGTGTAGTCACAGCAGGGAATCACACAAGAAAAATGAAACCAAATTTGAAATAAATAGGTAGGTGCTTGTGTTTAATGTTTGTTCATTAGGAAGTAAACCAGAAATAGGGCTCTCCCAGGATTCTTATACTGCCCTACTTGAGGAATTCTCTACCCCCTTATATCTAACTATTAGTACCCAGCTATGATTTACAACAATACTTACACCAACAGAAGTAAGGCATCTGTTCTCAAATAGGTAGAGACATACAGGATGGAAATAGACATTTTCTCTCTTTCATGCATGCACACGCCACACACTCTCTGTCTCACACACACACACACACTCACTCCCGTGGACTTGTTTGTGTATGTTTGCAGAATTATAATTGCAAAGTTGGGCTGAAATGTCACTTTTTGTTATCAGTGGGACTGGATGAGAGACCCTACCATTGCAGTGCACTGAGTGTGGAGCCTGATGCAGTTTTTTTGGCCTGGAAAGAGGAATTCAAGGTGGAGAGAGTCTCTACGTGCGTTTGTGTGTGGCTGAAGCTCCGGCCATGGAGAAACCAGAGGAATCCCGCCCCGCGGAGAAACTGTGGAAGTGTGGCGACTGCAAAAAAGGCTTCCGTTTCCAATCTGCCCTGGAGACTCATCGGCACAGCCACACTGGGGAGAGGCCATTCCCCTGCCCTGTCTGTGGGAAGGCCTTTACCCAGGCCTCCAACCTCCAGACCCACTGACGGGTCCACACCGGGGAGAGGCCCTTCAGCTGCCCCGAGTGTGGGAAGGCCTTCAGCCATTCCACCAACCTGCTGACCCACCGGCGGGTCCACACAGGGGAGAAGCCGTTCCCATGCCACGTGTGCGGGAAGGCATTCAGCAATTCCTCCCACCTGCTGAGGCACCAGCGGGTCCACATGGGGGAGAGGCCCTTCAGCTGCCCTGAGTGCGGGAAGGCCTTCACCCGCTCCTCCCACCTGCGGAGCCACCAGCGAGTTCATGTGCCATCGCAGGGGGATTGAAGGAATGATGGCTGAGTGCCGTTATCGACTGGAGTATCAGCCTGGTTCAGGGGACTCCCAGGTTCGAATCCCACTGCGACAGATGGTGGAATTGGAATTTGGTCAGAAATCTGGAGTTTAGAATCTAACGGTGAAACCATTGTCGGTGGGGTGGGGGTGGAAGAAGTCCCCGTTCTTTTTTAGGGAAAGAAACTGTCGTTGTGAGAGAGGATTCACTCAGTCGTCCCAGCTGCATCCTTTACGTGGTCTAGCCTACACATGACTCCAGATCCACAGCAGTATGATCGACTCTGCACTGCCCATCCAACTAACTTGGATACAGGATACAGGTTGAAAATGCTGAGTGAGGCAATACTTTCTCCGGGTTAAGGCTGTACCAAGGATCCAATTCCAAAGGGCAACTTGGTGACCAATAATGAAGAAAGTGAGGGGTTGGAGGGAGTGTGTGCAATTTGACTGTGAGCTGTTTTTTAAAACATTGCTACTTTTTCTACGCCTTTCTGCTGGGAGATTGTGAAGCTGTAACAATTTTGGGTCGCAATAAAGATTACCTGAACTTCCCACCGAGCTCAGACTCTCATTGAGAGCTTGGAATTGCAACATGTTTTTGTTTTAAAACTGCTCATTTCTTACAGGTGAAAGTGAGAACTGCTGATGCTGAAGATCAGAGTCAAGATTAGAGTGGTGCTGTCAATGCACAGCAGGTCAGGCAGCATCCAAGGAGCAGGAAAATCGATATTTTTCGGGCAATGTTGATTTTGCTCCTCAGATTGTTGTGTTCATTTCTGACAGCCTCCTGTACTATGTTTCCAATGTTGTGTATCAGTTGCAGCAGTGAATGAGTAGCCAGTATTGTTAGAAATTGTGAATTTTTCAGGAGTGCAGGTACTATATCATCCCATTGTCATTGTACAGTTTCCTGGCAGCACTGGGAAGTGGTGGCTGTGTCCACTGCAAACGATCTGGAGGTGCCGGTGTTGGACAGGGGTGGATAAAGTTAAAAATCACACAACACCAGGTTATCTTCCTTCTGGTTTATTTGGACGCACTGGCTTTCGGAGTGCTGCTCCTTCATCAGGTAGCTGTGGAGCAGAATCATAAGACACAGAATTTATAGCAAAAGCTGATGGTGTCATGCAACTGATGAGGTATTGAATAAATCTAGATTGCGGATTAGTCTTTCATCTTTTACCATGGGTTGCAGGTTTCAGTTCGTTAATATGTAAACCCCAGAACTACTTTGAATTCACCTTCGAAATGGTTTAAGGTTTTATAAAAATAGGTGGCATCTCAGCTCAGATCCTGCACAAAAGGTGTGAGGTTCGAGTCTGTATCCCAATCTTGAATCAGATTGGTTCTATTAACTAAAGTGGGAATTTATACAATATTACATGGACTATAAAATATTACATGCAGTTTGTATGCTTTTTGAACAAAATTGAATATATCTGCAAATATAATTCTGCAAATGCAATTTCACCCCATAGACTTATGTGAGACTGTGTATGCACGAGAGTGTGCGTGCATGTGAGTTTGTGCATGCATGCTAATGAAGTGTGTGTTTGGAGTATAAGCTTGTGAGACAGTGTGAGTGTTAGGGTGTGTGTGAGTGTCCGAGAGAGCGTGACAGATGAAGGCAAGGCGTTGCATTTTGCTAAAACAAGGAAGGGCAGAACTTGTCCAGTTAATGGTAGGGCCCTGCGTTGTATTGGAGAACATAGACATGGTGGGGGAGGGGTTCAGGTACATAAGGTTAAAAATCTCTCAACACTAGGTTATCGTCCAACTGGTTTATTTGGAAGCACGAGCTTTGAGTGCTGCTCCTTCATGGGATGTTTGTAGAACAGGATCATAAGACACAACCACCTGATGAAGGAGCAGCGCTCCAAAAGCTTATGTTTGCAAATGAGCCTGTTGGAGTATCACCTGGTGTGGTGTGAATTTTAACTTCGTACACCCCAGTCCAACACCAACATCTCCAAATCGGGGACATAGTTCTTTGAAAGTTGCATCATTGGTAGACAGGGTGGTGAAGGAGGCGTTTAGCACACTTTCCTTCATTGTTCACGCCGTTCAGTGCAGGAGTTGGGACATCACGTTGAGGTTGTACAGGATATTGGTGAGACCACGTGTAGAGTACTGAGTACACTTCTGGTCGCCCTATCAACGACCACAAGTTGATGGGTGACCTTATTTCGATTTATAAAGTCATGGGGCGTGTAGGAAAGGTAAATGTCACAGGGGGGAGAAAGGGTGCATCTCCCCTTTTTTACTTCTCTTGGCATTTGGACACTTCAATTCTGTCAGTAGCAGCATCACCAGAGAGCATACTGCGCATGCTCGCCGTTACGAGGATGAAACTGCGCATGCTCCTCGCAAAGCACGCGTCACGAAGTTCTTTTGGTGGACCAATGGGAAACCCTGGAGGACCGGAAGAATACCGGTCCTCCTGCCAATCAGAGCCTTCCTATTGTCTGAATGCAGAAGTTGGAACACGAGCTTCGGAAGCTGCTGCTCCTCTCTCTGAATGAAGATTGAGTTTGCTCCAGACTGTAACCTCCTTACTCCGTCACCCATCTGTGAGTACGGCACTCTCTTCTCAACTCCTTTTCCTTTTATTTCATTCTTGGATTCAATCTTTCACTTCCCTTTCCTTTCGGTTGCTGCAAATGAATGCACGGCGTGGATCGATTCGGGACAAGGTTTTTATAAACAGAGAGTGGTTCATGTATGGGATGAATGTCCAGAGGAAGTGGTGGATGCACGGACAGATACAACGTTTAACCGATACTTGGATAAGTACATGAATAGGGAAGGTGCGGGGGGATATGGGCCAAACACAGTTTGAGAACATACTCAGCGTGGAATATTTGGGCTGAAGAGTCCATTTCTGTGCTGTCTGACCGTAACTGTTCTGTTGTGGTCTTAAAACCATTTTCTTGCCTTCCACTTTAAACGTGGTTACTGTACCTGCTTCCAACACACAAATCACTCAAAAACCCACCTCAACCACACAACATAAATATCCACACTTTGTTGTTCAAAAATCAGAGCAACTCAGCCTTGAATATATTCAATAACCCCCGTAACTGCAGGAAGACATCCCCACTTCTAATCCCAGTTCATTTTGTGATTTATACCACTTGCCTTGCTGATTGCTTGCTGCACCTGTCTGACAACTGGCAGTGACTGGTGTAGAAAGACGCTGAGACCTCTTTGTACATCCACACATCATTCCTGACGAAGGGCTCGGGCCGGAAATGTTAGCTGTCCTGGTCCTCAGATGCTGCCTGTCCTGCTGTGCTTTTCCAACCCCAAACTTTTAGACTCTGATTCCAGCAGCTGCAGGTCTCATTTCTCTACGTTGGATGCTGTGGGTTAACCTTATAAATGTTTAAGGGGCATGGCGAGTCAATACCCCAGGTCTTTTCTCCAGGGTAGGAGAGTCCAGAACTAAAGTACTTGCTTTTAGGTGAGCGGGGAAAGGGACATGAGGGGCAACATGAGGGTAGTGCATGTGTGGAACTGCCAGAGGAAGTGGTGGAGGCTGCAACAAGTACAACATTTAAAACCCATCTTGATGGGTATGTGAATAGGAAGTGTTGAGAGGGATATGGGTCATATGTGGGCAAATGAGACAAGATTAGTTTAGGATATCTGGTCCGCACGGACGAGTTGGGCCAGAGGGTCTGTTTCTGTGCTGTAATACTGGAATTGTCTTTGGTGAATGCAGAAGTGTGGTTGGACTTTCAGAGCAGCTTTCCAAGATGTTTTGCTCTTACTGGGAACAAAATAAGTTACAATGAAGTCTTTCATTTGAGACAGCAACTGAGTGAGGGAATCCATCTGGGAGTTTGGTGGAAAGTAGGAATTCATTGCACTGTGGGGATGAAGCCCTACCCTATCCAGTCAAATCTGCTGGTGGATGAGACCAGGGAGTCGATTTTAGATTATATTAGATTACTTAGGCCCTTCACCCCAAAAAGACCTCACCAACCCTCTGAAGAGCAACCCACCCCCATTTACCCCTTCACCTGACACTACAGGCAATTTAGCATGGCCAATTCACCTAACCTGCACATCTTTGGACTGTGGGAGGAAACCAGAGCACCCGGAGGAAACCCACACACAGTTGCCCGAGGCAGGAATTGAACCCAGGTCTCTGGCGCTGTGAGGCAGCAGTGCTGCTCGCTGTGCCACGGTGCCATTTAGGACAGATGAGGAGGAATTGCTTTTGCTGGAGAGTAATCAATCTATGGAATTCTCTGCCCAAGGAAGCAGTAGAGGCATCTTCATTAAGTATATTCAAGACACAATTGGATGGATTTTCATGGTCAGGGAGTTAAGGATAGTTGGGGCAATGAATATATCAGCCATGATCAGCTCGGATTTCAGTTTCCCACAGAGTAAGATATTGGTCTGTTCTCTGCTCTGCTAGATTTCTGCTGAAGCCTTGACCCCCACCCCCACACCTTCTGGAACAATAAAACATTCAGTTATGCAAGACTCAAGCCACAATCCCCCAGCCTGTCAATCATCCAGACACAGAGTGTAGTCCTAGCTGGGAAACCAACAAAAGAAAAGAACAAAATTAAAAATCAATAAATGCTCATTCTCATGCTTAATGTTTGTTCATGAGGAAGTAAACCAGAAATAGGGCTCTCCCAGGATTCTTATCGTGCCCAACTTGAGGCATTCTCTCTCCCTAATATCTAACTATTCATACACAGCTATGGTTTACAATAATATTTACACCGACAGAAATAAAGCATCTGTTATCAAGTAGACATAGGGATATACAATACAAAATAGACTTTTCTCTGTCTTATTCACACACATACATCCATGAGGGTAAATTTGTATTTGCAGAGACATTCTATTTTTCTCAAAAATGCACAATATACAGGCTGTTCAATCCATGTAATATTTTGTAAATTCCACTTTGGAAATAGAACCAATCTGATTCAAGATTGTGATACAGACAGACCCTGATTTCACACCTTTAATGCATTGTCAGAGCTGAGATGTCACCTTTTCTTATTAAACTTTGAGTTATCTCAAGAAAATGTCTTTGAGGAAATTCTGGGATTTACAAATGAACGGTACGAGCAGCCCATACTAAAAGATGAAAGACTTAACAATCCAGGGTTTTTTGATATATCATTTCGGTGCACTGTAATGTTTTTCCATCCATTCTGTGCCTTATGATTTTATTCTCCACAATCACCTGATGAAGGAGCCACGCAGCGAGTGCTAGTCATAGAGATGTACAGCATGGAAACAGACCCTTTGGTCCAACCTGCCCATGCCGATCAGATATCCCAACCCAATCTCATCCCCCCTGGCAGCACCCAGCCCATATCCCTTCAAACCCTTCCTATTCATATACCCATCCAAATGCCTCTTAAACGTTGCAATTGTACCCACCTTCACCACTTCCTCTGGCAGCTCATTCCATACATGTACAACCCTCGACATGAAAAGTTGTCCCTTAGGCCCCCTTAAGTCTTTCCCTTCTCACCTTAAACCTATGCCTTCTAGTTTTCGACTCCCCCCACCCTGGGGAAAAAGGCCTAGGCTATTTGCCCTATCCACGCCCCTCATGATTTTATAAACCTCTCCACGGTCACCCCCCAGGATGCTCCAGGGTAAAATAAATGCCTCAGTTCCGCCCTCAGTCTGTGTAACTGGTTAAAGCTCCTTCCCATAGTCAGCTCCCTGGGACACATCAACTCATTCTGTGTAACCAGTTAAATCTCAGTTCACTGGTGGTTCCTTTCTGAGTGCTTCTCTGCTCACACTGATGTCCAGTACCTTTTGAAGCAGGTCGAATGGATTTCTCTTTCCAAATTCAACCCCCCCACCCCACCCCCCCAATGATATTGAGTGACCCTGTCAGATCTCGTTATGGAATTTGCAGATCCTCCCCTTCTGATACCGTGTTAACAAAGTTGAAACAAGTCATCACTTTCCATACCGAATAGAAATTCTGGTTTATATTGTATGTGTCTGTGGGTTTAAAGTACTAACCCAGTAACATACAAACGGTATTATTGATTTAAAATACACAGGAGACGTGAGGAAGGAGATGTCAGGACCTGGCACACTCTGAACCCTAACAGGGTGTTCCAAGTGGTAGTGAAAACATTTCAAAATGAAGTGGATGGCCAGAAACAGTCCATCTCATCCATGCTGACTAGATATCTGAAATTAATCTATCCTATTTACCAGCACTTGGCCCATATCCCTCTAAACCCTACCTATTCACATACCCATCCAGCTGCCCTTTAAAAGTTGTATTTGTGCCAGCCTCCACTTCCTCTCGCAGCTCATTGCACACACGCACCACCCTCTGAGTGACAAAGTACCAATCTATGCCTTCCTCATCCCCTGTTTGACCTGTACTGATACCTTCGGGGATCTCTGAACTTGGACAGTAAGGTCCCTTTGTTCCTGAGCACTCTGTAGTGATCTATTATTTATTGCTTACTTCCTTCCCTATTAAGATGAGGTGTTGTCCCTCCAATTTGATTCGTTGTGGCAATAGAGGAGGCCAAAGATGGTAATGTCAAAAAGGGGGTGGGAAGGGGAATTGAAATGGGTGGTGACTGGGAACTCTGGTCGGCTCTGTCGACCCAGATATGATGCTCAGTGGACCATTCCCCAAGTTTGAGGTCAATCTCTCCGATATAGAGAAGACCACAACTGGCAAATGCAGTTCCACAATATGAAGTTATAGCCTTTGCTGTGGCAAAAATGTAGAAAGGAGGTGCTTTGTTTAAATGGAGATGTAATTGGATGTGGAGAATGTGAGAACTGCAGATGCTGGAGATCAGGGGCAAAAGGTGTGGTCCTGGAAGAGCACGGTAGGTTAGGCAGCATCCGAGGAGCAGGACAGTTGACTTTTCGAGCACGAGCCCTTCATCAGGAATGATGTGTGAATGGACAAAGAGGTCTCAGTGTCCTTCTACACCAGTCACTGCCAGTTGTCAGACAGGAGCAGCAAGCAATGCGCAAGGCAAGTGGTATATTAGCAAGAGGAATTGAGTTCAGAAGTAGGGATGTCTTCCTGCAGTTATGGGATCATTGAATATATTCAAGGCTGAGTTCATCTGATTTATGAACAACAAAGAAGTGATGTTTGTGGGGGAAGGCAAGAACATGGTTTTAAGACCAGTACAGAACAGTTCCAGAGTCATACAGCACAGAAACAGACCCTTATGTCCAACTAGTCATAGAGATATACAGCATGGGAAACAGACCCTTTGGTCCAACTCGTCCATGCCGACCAGATATTCCATCCCAATCCAGTCCCATCTGCTAGCACCTGGCCCATATCCCTCCAAACTCTTCCCATTCATATACCTGTCCAAATGCCTTTTAAATCTTACAATTGTACCAGCCTCCATCACTTCCTCCTACAGCTCATTCCATACATGTATCACTCTCTGTATGAAAAGGTTGACCCCAAGATCTCTTTTGTTTCTTTCCCCCCCATCACCCTAAACCTATGCCCTCTTGTTCTGGACCCCCCCCCCCCGGCAGGGAAAAGATTTTGTCTATTTACCCTATCCATGCCCTTCATGATATTATAAACCTCTATAAGGTCACCCCTTAGTCTCCAACGCTCCAGGGAAAACAGCCCTAGTCTCCCTTTAGCTCAAATCCTCCAACCCTGGCAATTTCCTTGTAAATCTTTTCTGAACCCTTTCAAGTTTCACAACATCTTACTGATAGTAAGGAAACCAGAATTGCACACACTATGTTCCAAATGTGGCTGAACCAATGTCCTGAAGAAAGGCTCATGCCCGAAATATCAACTCTCCTGCTCCTTGGATGCTGCCTGACCTGCTGCGCTTTTCCAGCAACACATTTTCAGCTCTAACCAATGTCCTGTACAGCTACAACATAACTTCCCAAATCCTATACACAGAGAATTGGGAAAGTTTTCAAAACCTGCAAAAGACAACTGGGAAAGAATGGAGGGACAAACCGAACCTTTGAGGGTCAGCTTGGAGGCATCAAGGACTCGGGACAGGGGGTGGGGATGACCCCAGCTATGGGCCACGTGTGAGCAAATGGTTCCAGATTGATTTACGATATCTGGTCGGTACAGACGAGTTGGACTGAAGGGACTGTTTCTGTGCTGTATATCTCTATGACTCTGGCTTTCCACTAACGTTTGCCACGTCAGTATATTCAGTTTCTCTCTGGTGTCAGTGTTAAGACCTTGATGTCTCAGTTTGCTTCCCCTTCCCAGGGATGGTAACCATTTTGTGTCTGGTTGTTCCGAAAGAAGCTGCGTGGCAGCTTCATCCTGAATTGACCCACATTTTATTTGCTTCCCAAAATCAGACCTGCTCACTCTCAGCGTTCCCAGTGTTGGGAAAGATATTAACTTTCAGGTGGAGGTACCCAAAATTCAGAGAGATATCAGTCTTGGCGTTTTTGCTTCTCTGCCCCTGTAAGATCCTGAATCAGCACCTTCAGGAGAATTAGTTAGTGCGGAGTGAGAACAGAGTGGGGAGAGTGGGATGGTGCTTTCAATTTTGTGGAATAATAAAAGAAAAGAAAATTCCACAAAGTAGAATTGCTTGTTTAGAGTTTCTACCCTGGGACTGACAGTGGTGACTTTTGTAATCTATTTTTACAGCGTATTTGAAGATCTGATGGTGGAAGTTTCTCAATCAACAGATGAAGGGCTTATACCCGAAACATTGACCCTCCTGCTCCCCAGATGCTGTCTGACATCCCCGTGCTTTTCCAGTGCCACGTTTTTCGACTGACTCTCCAGCATTTGCAGTCCTCACTTCAACATCAATGTCTGACAGTCACTCAATCCACCAGGACCGCAACGATTTTTGACTGTGATTTCTGTGAGAGGGATCAAAGCTTTTTGGTTCCTATCTGAGTATGTTTTCAGCATCAGTGGGACTGGATGAGAGACCCCACTATTGCAGCACTGAGTGTGGAGCCTGAAAAAGTTATACGGCCTGGGAAGAGGAATTCACAGCGGGTAGGGGCTCTACACATGTTTGTGTGCAGCTGAAGCTTCGGGCATGGAGAAACCTGAGGAATCCCACCCTGCGGAGAAACGATGGAAGTGTGGCGACTGTGGGAAAGGCTTCCGTTTCCCATCTGCCCTGGAGACTCATCGGCGCAGTCACACCGGGGAGAGGCCATTCCCCTGCCCTGTCTGCAGGAAGGCCTTCAGACATTCCTCCCACCTGCTGGCCCACCAGCGGGACCACACGGGGGAATGGCCCTTCAGCTGTCCCGATTGTGGGAAGGCCTTCATGTTTTTCTCTGCCCTGTTGGCCCACCGGCGAATCCACACGGGGGAGAGGCCATTCAGCTGCCCTGAGTGTGGAAAGGGCTTCAACTATTCCTCCGACCTGCTGAGGCACCAACGGGTTCACTCAGGGGAGAGGCCCTTCAGCTGCCCCGAGTGCGGGAAGGCCTTCAGCAATTACTCCAACCTCCAGACCCACCAGCGTGTGCACACGGGGGAGAGGCCCTTCAGCTGCCCCGAGTGTAGGAAGGCCTTTACCCAGGTCTCCACCCTGCTGAGGCACCAGCAGATCCACACGGGGGAGAGGCCGTTCACCTGCCCTCGGTGCGGGAAAGGCTTCACCCGCTCCTCCCACTTGCAGAAGCACCAGCGAGTTCATGTGCCATCGCAGGGGAATTGAAGGAGTGACGGCCGAGTGCCATTATCGATTGGACAATCAACCCGGTTCCGGGGACTCCTGGGTTCGAATCCCCCCACGACAGATGGCAGAATTGGTATTCGGTCAGAAATGTGGAGTTCAGAATCTAACGATGAGACCATTTCAGGGAGGGGGTGGTTCGGGGGAGAAAGCCCCCATCTGTGATTCCCTCTCTCCCTTGTTAGGGAAGGGAACCGCCATTGTGGGAAAGGATTCACTCAGTCGTCCCAGCTGCATCCTTTACCCGGTCTGGCCTACACGTGACTCCAGACCCACAGCAGTCTGGTTGACTCTACACTGCCCTCCCCCCACTGGCAAAGGAGCGGGGAGAAACTTACTAGGAGTGAGGGAATGGGTTGAAATTGCTGAGTGAGGCAATACTTCCTCCGGGTGATGGCTGTACCAAGGATCCAATTACAAAGGGACAACCTGGTGCTGCCCAATAGTAAAGACAGTGGGGTGTGTGTGAAGTGTGTGGGCTTTGACCTTGAGCTGTTTAAAAAGCTGTTACTTTGTCTATGCCTTTTTGCAGGTGGGATCTGAAGCTGTCACAATAAAGGTTACCTGAACTTACCACTGGGAACAGACTCTCATTGAAAACTTTCAGCTCCAAGAGGTTTTTTGTTTAAAGCTGCTCCTTTCTTTCAGCCTCCTGCAGAGTTTCCAATGTTATGTATCAGATGGAGCGGTGAATGAGTAGCTAGTATCATTAGAAATTGTAAATCTTTCAGGTACTGTGTTGCTTCATGAGCATTGTAAAGTTTACTGGCAGCACCAGGAGGTGTGGGCTGTGGTCACTAGAAATGATATGGAGGTGTCGAGATTAGACTGGGTTGATAAAGTTAAAAAAATCTCACAATACCAGGTTATTGTCCAACAGGTTTATTTCGAAGCACTAGCTTTCTGAGTGCTGCCCCTTCATCAGGCAGCTGTGGACCAGCATCATAAGACACAGAACGTATCTCAAAAGATCAGTATCATGCAACTGATCGAATATATTGAACAAGCCTAGATTGCTGTCAAGTCTTTCATCTCTTAGAATGGGTGCAGGTTTTGGTTCATTAACGAGTAACTGCCAGAACATCTTTTAAGTCACATTCTTGAGACGACTTAAGGTTTTATAAAAAAGATAATATCTCAGCTCAGACAATGCATTTAAAGGTGTGAGATTTGAGTCTGTTAGTATTCCAATCTTGAATCAGACTGGTTCTATTTCCAAAGGAGGAATTCATAAAATATTACATGGATTGACTGCCTGGAAATTGTGTGCTTTTTGCACAAAATTGAATGTATCTGCAAATAAATTCTGCCAATACAAATTCACCCCAAAGAATTGTGTGTGCATGCATGTGAGTTTGTGTGTGAGAATGTGTACATGCTTGGTAAAATGTGACTGTGATGGAGAAAAGCCTGAGAGAGTATTGGGGGGAAAATGTGCATGTCTGAGGGGGGAGCATGTGTGAGAGAGGTATTAATACAAGCAAGGGGTTGCATTTTGCTAAAACAAGGAAGGGCAGCATTGTCCAGATAAGGTTAGGGCTCTGGCTCATGTTATAGAACAGACAGACGTGGGGGGGTGGTGTTCAGGTACATAGTTCTTTGGAAGTTGCATCACTGGTAGACAGGGCGGTTAAGGTGGCATTTCGCAACATTGCCTTCATTGTTCACACCATTGAGTATAGGGGTTGGGACATCATGTTGAGGTTGTACAGGATGTTGGTGAGGCCACTTTCAGAGTACTGAGTACAGTTCTGGTGGCCCTGTCATAGTATTCTTCCTATCAGAGAGGGTTTGGTAAAGAGTTACCAGGACGGTGCTAGGACTGGAGGGTTTGAGTTGTAAGGAGAGGCTGGGACTTTATTCACTGGAGCACAGGAGGTTGGGGGGTGACTTCATTGAGATTGATAAAATCATGAGGAGTGGAGGTAAGTGAATAGAAAATGGCATATTACTTGGAGGAGAGAGATTTAAAAGGAACCTGAGGAGCAACATTTGGAAAGTGGGTGGCTTTGTATGTGGAATGAACTTGCTGAGGATGTGGTAGATGTAGATACAATTACAACATTGAAACAGCATTTGGATGGGTTCATGAATAGAAAGGTTTAGAGGAATATGGGTGAAATACAGACAAATGGGACTGGTTTAGTTTGGAATCCTGGTCGGCATGGACGAATTGGACCGAACTATCTGTTTCTGTGCTGTCTACCTTTACTGAAACCAGTCGAATTCTGAAAGGGACTTGACAGAATAGATGCAGATAAAATGCCCCTTTGTCGGGATTCTATGACCCTCCCCACAATGTGGAAGTGGGCCATTCAGCCCCTCTATCTCACTCTGGCCTTCTGAACAGTATCCCACCCATACCCAACCCCTTATTTGTTATTTCCCATGACCAAGCCACCCAAAACTGTACATCCCTGGTCAATATGGGTAATTTAGCAACGCCAATTCTCCCTAACCTACACCTTCTCAAGAATGTAATTTAAATGCAGAGCTTTTCAAAGAAAAATGTCAATTTGACTCAACATTGGGACACAGACAGAATTCACACCTATTGTCTCTACTTATAAACAGGGCAACGTCTCTTCGAAATGTAGATTCATTTAGATATAACTGCGTCACTTTACATATTAAGATATCCCTTTGAATGTGCCACATCCCTTTGAAATGTAATCTCGTCCATTTACATCTCTGTATTTGCAGAAATAGCCCGTTAAAATGTCCATGTCCCTTTAAAATGCAGATTGCCCCCTTTAGATATGAGGCCGTTCCGTTAGATGTCGGAATATCTGTTTAAATGGAGCCGTGAGCTTTCCCAATGTAGACAGGGCTCCTCGAAACGTGGCAGTGTCCCCCCTGCAGCTGCAGAGCGAGACAGGAGAGTTTGTTTTTGTGAATGAGCAGTTGTAGCGCGAGGTGGCTGTTGCTTGGTGACGGTGAGGCTCCCCCGGCCCCGCCCATCCCCCGTGCAGACGTCACGCGGGGGTGAAGGCGGTTGGGAGGAGAAGTCGCTCGAGCGGGGAAGCGGCGGCCGTTAGGAAAATGGCGCCGTGCGGCCCGGGGCAGATCCCCGTCACTGGTCACCGCCGCCTTCCTGGCGCAGCTGCTGTGTCACGGCCACACCGGCCGGCTGTACAGCAGGCAGGAGCCGGTGACCATTCTGGAGGCGGATGGGGTTAAGGGCCTGCTTGGGAACTGGTCGGCCGCCTGGGTGGTGGAGTTCTACTGGTCGTGGGGCGGCCCCTGTGTCAACTATGGGGCCACCTGGAAGGTACTGGGCCCGGGAGGTGAAAGGTGAGGCAGGTTGTGGGGGGGACGGAGGGGAAGGAATGTGGGGCCTGTCCTGTCATAGTCACATTTTACACTCACTTTCCATCTGCTTTTACTGGCGCTTGTGCTGTTTACCCCTCACTGTTTTTTAATCCTTGTGCTGTTTACCCCTCACTGTTTTTTAATCCTTGTGCTGTTTACCCTTTGCTGTTACTTGTACAATTGCTGAGGGTAGTGTGTAAATACTAGTGAAGGATACTATGCACCAGCATGTATATGTTCCTCAGTTATTGAAGGGACAGGACCTGTTGAGAATGGTTAGTAAACCATGTGGTGTACTAAGCCTTGTTAACATGGATATAGTTTGTTATTTGTCAAAGTATACTTTTTATTATTTAGAGTCATAGAGTTGTACAGCTAGGAAACAGATCCTTTGGTCCAACCTGTCCATGCCGACTAGATATCCTAAATTAGTGTGAAGAGTGTAGTGCTGGAAAAGTACAGCAGGTCAGGCAGCATCCCAGGAGCAGCAGAATTGGTGTTTCGGGCATAAGCCCTTCATCAAGAATCAAAAGATTCTCCTGCTCCTCAGATGCTGCCTGACCTGCTGTGCTTTTCCAGCACAATGTTCTCCACTCTTATCTCCAGCATTTGCAGTCCTCACTTTCTCTGAGTTGATTTCAACTTCACTATGAAGTCTCTTCCAAGGATACCTACCTTAGAAGTAGTTCTCCTCTCTCTCTCTGTACCCCCCCCCCCAGTTCTCTTCTCTGCTCCTCAGATGCTGCCTGACCTGCTGTGCTTTTCCAGTACCCCACACTCGACTCTGATCTGCAGCCCTCACTTTCTTCTTGAGCTTATCCACCTCAATAGAGGTAGATTCATATCCAGTTATGACCTGTTCAATGCTGGTCCAGGCTCGAAAGACCAAATGGCCTACTCCTGCTCCCAATTCTCACTGTGTCCAGGACATCAACAGTGAAAATGGAGGGAGAGTGTGTGGGATGGGGATTCAGCTGAATTGGATGGGCCATGCTGAATTGCCCATAATGTCCAGGTTAGGTGGGTTAGCCATGGGAAATGCAGGATTATAGTTTCATAGTAGAAGAAGCAGGAGTTGGCCTGCTCCACCATTCACTAAGATGATGGCTGATATATCCATCGGTTCGGCTCCTCCTCACTACATTGTCGCAACTACCCTTAATTCCCTGACCAAAAAAAGGCCATCCACCTGTGTCTTGAATATGCTTAATGAAGCTGCCTCTCTTTCTTGGGCAGAGAATTCCATAGATTGACTACTCTCCGGGAAAAGCAGTTCCTCCTTATCTCTATCCTAAATCTACTCCCCCTCAACTTGAGGCCTGGTCTCATCCACCAGCAGAAATGACTGGATAGGGTAGGTCTTCATCCCCACAGTGCAATGAATTCCCACTTTCCACCAAACTCCCAGATGTACTCCCTCACTCAGTTGCTGTCTCACAAATGAAAGATTTCATTGTAACTTCTTTTGCTCTCAGTAAGGGCAAAACATCTTGGAAAGCTGCTCTGAAAGTCCAGTCTTCACAACCACACTTCTGCATCCACCGAAGACAATTCCAGTATTACAGCACAGAAACGGACCCTTCAGCCCAACTCGGTGCTGACCAGCTATCCTAAATTAAGTTTGTCTCGCTTGCCGACATTGGCCCACATCCCTCTAAACCCTTTCTGTTAGTGTACCCATCCAGATGCCTTTTAAATGTTGTACTTGTTTCAACCTCCACCACTTCCTCTGGCAGTTCCATACATGCACCACACTCTGTGAAAAGGTTTCCCCTCATGTCCCTTTCCCCGCTCACCTAAAAGCTAAGCCACTTTAGTTCTGGACTCTCCTACCTTGGAGAGTCAATACCCAAGGCCTTTTCCCCCACATCCCTTACAAACCTCTTATAAGGTTAGCCCTCAGCGTCCTTCTACACCAGTCACTGCCAGTTGTCAGACAGGTGCAGCAAGCAATCAGCAAGGCAAGTGGTATATTAGCAAGATGAACTGGGATTAGAAGTGAGGATGTCTTCATGCATTTAGGGGGTCATTAAATATATTCAAGGCTGAGTTCATATGATTTTTGAACAACAAAATGTGGATTTTTATGTTGTGTGGATAAGGTGTGTTTTGTAGTTTATGTGTTGGATGCAGGTACAGTAACCACATTTAAAGTGGAAGGCAAGAAAATGGTTTTAAGACCACGACAGAACAGTTACAGTCAGACAGCACAGAAACGGACCCTTCAGCCCAACTATTCCATGCTGACTATGTTCTCAAACTAAACTAGTGCCACTTGCCAGTGTTTGGCTCCTATCCCTCCGCATCGTGCCTATTCATGTACTTATCCACATGTCTTTTAACCGTTGCATCTGTACGTGCATCCACCACTTCCTCTGGACATTCATTCCATACATGAACCACTGTCTGGATATGGAAACCTTTTCCCGATTCTGCCCACTCCGTGGATGCATTTCCCTTTCCTTTCGGTTGTTGCAAGTCAAAAATTGAAGCCCAGAACGAAAAAAGGAGTTGAGAGGAGAGTGCTGTACTCACAGATGGTTGTAGTCTGCAGCAAACTCAGTCTTCATTGAGAGAGAGGAGCAGCAACAGCAGGTTCCGAAGCTTGTATTCCAACTTCTGCATTCAGACAATAGGAAGGCTCTGTTGGTGGAGGACCAGTCACTTTCCGGTCCTCCAAGGCTCCTGACTGGCCCACCAAAAGAAAGTCCTGATGCGTGCCTTCCTTGCAGCCAGGAGCATGCGCATTTTCTTCCTGACACCGGCAGTATGCGCTCTGGCGACGCTGACAGAATTTAAGTGTCCAAATGCCAAGTGAAGTAAAAATAGAAGAGATTCACAATTTTTTTCCCCCGGTGATATTTATCTTTCCAACACGCCTCATGATTTTATAATTCGAAATAAGGTCACCTGTCAACCTATGGTCGTCAATAAGGCGACCAGAACTGTACTCCGTGCTCTAACCGTGGCTTCACCAATATTGCAAACCTCGCAAAAATCCTGGACAGCTTCAACATGATGTCCCAATTCTTACACTGAACGGCTTTAACAATGAAAGCAAGTGTGCTAAATGCCTCGTTCACCACCCTGTCTACCAATGCCGCAATTTTCAAAGAATTATGTACCTGATTTGGAGATGCTGGTGTTGGACTGAGGTGTACAAAGTTAAAATTCACGCAACACCAGGTGATACTCCCAACAGGCTCATTTGCGAGCGCTGCTCCTTCATCAGCTGGTTGTGTCTTATGATCCTGCTCCACAAACACCCAATGAAGAAGGTCGTGCTTCCAATCTGATGATGTGTGAATTTTAACTTTATGTACCTGAACTCTTCCACCCCACCCCATGTCTCTCTGTTCTACAAGACGACGCAGGGCGCTACCATTAACTGTACAAGTCCTGTCCGTCCTTGTTTTAGTAAAATGCAACTCCTTGCCTTCATCTGTTACTCTCTCAGACACATCTAATACTCACACCGTCTCACAGGCTTATACTCCATCAAACACACACTTCATTAACATGCATGCATAAACTCGCATGCACTCACAAGTCTATGGAGTGAATTTGCATTTGCAGAATTATATTTGCAGATATATTCAATTTTGCTCAAAAAGCACACAAACTGCAATATTTTATGAATTCTTACTTTGGTTAATAGAACCAGTCTGATTCAAGATTGGGATATAGACTCGAATCTCACACCTTTTTTGCAGTATCTGAGCTGAGATGTTACCTATTTTCATAAAACCTTAAACCATCTCGAAGGTGAATTAAAAATAGTTCAGGGGTATACATATTAACGAACTGAAACCTGCAACCCATGGTAAAAGATGAAAGACTAATCCACAATCTAGATTTGTACAATGTATCCTATCAGTTGTATGACACTGAGCTTTTGCTCTAAATTCTGTGCCTTATGATCCTGCTTCACAGCTACCTGTGGAAGGAGCAACATTCTGAAACCTAGTGCTTCCAAATAAACCTGTTGGACTTTAACCTGGTGTTGTGTGATTTTTAACTTTATCCACCCTCATGGACACAGCCCAAACCTCCTAGCGCTGCCAGGAAACTGTACAATGCCGATGACATGATGTCGTACCTGCACTCCTGAAAAATTTACAATTTCCAACAATACTGGCTACTCATTCACTGCTGCAACCGATACACAACATTGGAAACATAGTACAGGAGGTTATAAGAAATGAGCACAGCGGGTCAGGCAGCAACCGAGGAGCAGGAACATCAACGTTGCCCGAAATGTCAATTTTTCCTGTTCCTCGGATGCTGCCTGACCTGCTGTGCTTTGCCAGCACCACTCTAATCTCCAGCATCTGCAGTTCTCACTTCCACTTGTAAGAAATGAGCAGTTTTAAAACCAAAACCTATTGCAGTTCAAAGCTCTCAATGAGAGTCTGAGCTCGGTGGGAAGTTCAGGTAATCTTTATTGTGACCCAACTTTGTTACAGCTTCAGAAGCTCCCAGCAGAAAGGCGTAGCAAAAGTAGCATTTTTTAAAAAATCAGCTCAAGGTCAAAGTGCACACACCCTCTCCAACCCCTCACTTTCTTCATTATTGCTCACCACCAAGTTGTCCCTTTGTAATTGGATCCTTGGTACAGCCTTAACCCGGAGGAAGTATTGCCTCACTCAGCAATTTCAACTCATACCCTGTCTCCAAGTAAGTTGGACGGGCAGTGTAGAGTCATCCACACTGCTGTGGGTCTGGAGTTACGTGTAGGCCAGACTGGGTAAAGGATGCAGCTGGGACGACTGAGTGAATCCTCTCCCACAATGACAGTTTCCTTCCCTAAAAAGGGACTGAGTGAATCAGATGGGGGGTTTCTTCCACCCCCAGCCCACCGTCAATGGTTTAATCGTTAGATTCTAACCTCCAGATTTCGGACCAAATTCCAATTCCACCATCTGTCGCGGTGGGAATCGAACCCGGGAGCCCTGGCATTGGGTTGATAGTTCAGTCGGTAATGACGACCGTTAGTCCTTCAATCCCCCTGCAATGGCCCATGAACTCGCAGGTGGGAGGAGCAAGTGAAGGCCTTCCCACACTCTGGACAGCTGAAGGGCCTCTTCCCCCATGTGGACCCGCTGGTGGGTCAGCAGGTCGGAGGAATTGCTGAAGGCCTTCCCGCATTCAGGGCAGCTGAAGGGCTTCTCCTCCGTGTGGACCCGCTGGTGCCTCAGCAAGGCAGAGGAATCACTGAAGGCCTTCCTGCACTTGGAGCAGCTGAAGGGCTTCTCTCCTGTGTGGATCTGCCGGTGGGTTAGCAAGTTGGAGGCTTGGGTAAAGGCCTTGCCGCACTGGGAGCAGCTGAAGGGCCTGTCCCCCGTGTGGGCCCGCTGGTGGGTCAGCAGAGCAGAGGAATGGCTGAAGGCCTTCTCGCACTCAGGGCAGCTGAACGGCCTCTTCCCCCGTGTGGACTCGCCGATGGGTCAGCAGGTTGGAAGCCTTGGTAAAGGCCTTCTCGCACTCAGGGCAGCTGTAGGGCTTCTCCCCCGTATGGACCTGCTGGTGGGTCAGCAGGGTGGAGGCCTTGGTAAAGGCTTTCCCGCACTCAGGGCAGCTGAAGGGCCTCTCCCCTGTGTGGACCCGCTGGTGGGTCAGCAGGTTGGAGGAATTGATGAAGGCCTTCCCACACTCGGGACATACGAACGGCCTCTCTCCCGTGTGGATCCGCTGGTGGGTTAGCAAGTTGGAGGCCTGGGTGAAGGCCTTCCGCACTGAGGGCAGCTGAAGGGCCTCTCCCCTGTGTGGACCCGCTGGTGGGTCTGCAGAGGAATGGCTGAAGGCCTTCTCGCACTTTGGGCAGCTGAAAGGCCTCTCCCTTGTGTGGATCCGCCGGTGGGTCAGTAGGTTGGAGGCCTGGGTGAAGGCCTTCCCGCACTCAGAGCAGCTGAAGGGCCTCTCCCCTGTGTGGACCCGCCGGTGGGTCTGCAGGGTGGAGGCCTGGGTAAAGGCCTTTCCACACTCTGGGCAGCTGAAGAGCGTCACCCCTGTGTGGATCCGCCGATGGGTCAGCAGGTTGGAGGTCTTGGTAAAGGCCTTCCCACATTCAGGGCAGCTGAAGGGCCTCTCCCCTGTGTGGACCCGCTGGTGGGTTAGCAGGTTGGAGGAATTGATGAAGGCCTTCCCACACTCGGGACAGGAGAACGGCCTCTCCCCCGTGTGGATCCGCTGGTGGGTCAGCAGGTCGGAGGAACTGACAAAGGCCTTCCGACACTCGGGGCAGGAGAATGGCCTCTCCCCGGTGTGACTGCGCCAATGAATCTCCAGGGCAGACGGGACACAGAAGCCTTTCCCACAGTCATCACACTTCCACCGTTTCTCCACGGGATGGGATTCCTCAGGTTTCTCCATGGCCGAACCTTCAGCCGCATACAAACATGTGTACAGCCCCTCCTGGGCGTGAATTCCTCTTTCCGGGCTGGATAACTGTTTCAGGCTCCACTCTCCGTGTCCTGCAATAGTAGGGTCTCTCAGCCAGTCCCACTGATGCTGAAAACGTACTCAAACAGGAACCACAAAGCTTTGCTCCTTCTCACAGAATCATAGTTGAAAACAGTTGCGATCCCGATGGATTGAGTGACTGTCAGACATTGACGTCAAAGTGAAGACTGCAGACGCTGGAGAGTCAGAGTCAAAAAGTGCAGCGCTGGTAAAGCACAGCAGATCAGGCAGCATCCGAGTAGGAGTAGGAGAGTCGACGTTTCAGGTAGAAGGCCTTCATCTGTTGATTTTGAAACTTCTGTCTTCAGATGTTCAAATACTCTGTAAAAAGAGATTACAAAAGTCATCACTGTCAGTCCAGTGTGGGAATTCTGAATAAGCAATTCTGCTTTCTGTGGAACATTCTTTTCTTTTCACAATTCACAATTCCACAAAATTGAAAGCACCATCCCACTCTCTCTTCCCCTCTGTTCTCATTCCACTCTAATACTCCTCGAAGTCGCTGGTTCAGGATCTCACAGGGGCAGAAAAGCAAAAACATTAAGACCGACATCTCTCTGAATTTTGGATAACTCCACCTGAAAGTTAATATCTTTCACAACATTGGGATACTGCTGAGAGTGAGCAGGTCTGATTTTGGGAAGCATAAATAAAAGTTTGTGACAATCCCTTCTCTGGAAGCAGGCCACTCGGCCCAAATATTCCACACTCCCTCCGAAGGGTAACCCGGCCACACCCATTCCTTACTCCTATTGCTCAACATTTACCCCCAGATTAATGTGCCTAACCTGCACGTCCCTGGGCACTATGTAATTTAGCACAGTCAATCCATTCTAACCTGGACAAAGTTAAAAATCACACAACACCGGGTTATAGTTCAACAGGTTTATTTGGAAGCACTCGCTTTCAGAGTGCTGATCCTTCATCAGGTGACTGTGGATGAATAAGATCATAAGGGCGGCACGGTGGCTAGCACTGCTGCCTCACAGCCCGAGAGACCCGGATTCAATTCCTGTCTCAGGCAACTGTATGTGGAGTTTGAATTCTCCCCGTGTCTGTGTGGGCACCCTCCAGGTGTTCCAGTTTTCTCCCACAGTCCAAAGATTTGCAGACCAGGTGAATTGGCTATGCTAAACTGCCTGTAGTGTTAGGGGAATGGGTCTGGGTGGGTTGCTCTTCGAAAGGTCGGTGTGGACTTGTTGGGCTGAAGGGCCTGTTTCCACACAAAGTAATCTAATCTAAGACACAGAACTTAGAGGAAAACATTATAGTTTCCTGCCACTGAAATGATGTATTGAACAAACCTGGATTATTAAGTCTTTCATCTTTTAGAATGGGTTGCAGTTATTACCATGTAAATCCCAGAAATTCTTGTAGGTCACTTTCTCAAGATAACTGAAGATTTTATAGCAAAATGTGACATCTCAGCTCAGCCAATGCATTAAAGGTGTGAGGTCAGAGTCTGTCTGTGTTCCAATCTTGGGTCAGACTGGTTCTATTTCCAAAGCAGAATTTACAAACTATTACATGGATTGATTGCCTGCAGATTGTGCATTTTCTGAGCAAAATAGAATGTGTCTGCATTTATCATTCTCCAAGTTCAAATTCACCCCCATGGACTTATAAGTGTGTATGTGCATGAGAGGGAAAAAAAGTCTATTTCTGTGCTGTATATTTCTGTGCCTGTTTGATAACAGTCATGATTTGGAGATGCTGGTGTTGGACTCGGGTGTACAAAGTTAAAAATCACACAACACCAGGTTATAGTCCAACAGGTTTAATTGGAAGCACACTAGTTTTCGGAGCGACGTTCCTTCATCAGGTGATAGTGGAGGGCTCAATCCTAGCACACAGAATTTATAGCAAAAATTTACAGTGTGATGTAACTGAAATTATACATTGAAAAATTGATTGTCTGTTAAGCCTTTTATCTGTTTGAATACAGTGATAGTTTCACTTCTTTCATGTGTAAATCACAAAACCTTTTTTTTAAAAAAAAGTTGCATTCTCGGGTTAGCATTCTCAGGACAGGCAGCAGAGAAAAGTGGCCGAGCAGAGGCCGATAGCTAAGTTCGGTACCCATAGGGAGGGCCTCAACCGGGACCTTGGGTTCATGTCACATTACAGGTGACCACCATTGCACTATACACACACACACACACAGGCACTCCTATACACACATACGCACACACACCCTTACATTCACCCCCTCACAGACTTAAGACACTCTGCATTCACTACACACACACATACACTTTCTTACACTCAACCCCCAACCCAGACAGACAAAGACCCACATGCACACATATAACGTCGATTTTACTGCTCCTCGGATGCTGTCTGAACTGCTGTGCTCTTCCAGCACCACTAATCCAGAATCTATTATAGTGACATGTTACACTGACTTTACATCTGTTTTTACTGGGGCTTGTGCTGTTTACCCTCACTGTTTTTTGATCCTTGTGCTGTTTACCCTTTGCTGTTACTTGTGCAATTGCTTAGGGTAGGGCGTAAATACTAGTGAAGGAGATTATGCACCAGCATGTATATGCTACCCAGTCACTGAAGGGGCAGAACCTGTTGAGAATGGTTAATAAAGCATGTGATGTACCAAGCCTTGTTAACATGGATAGAGCTGAAAATGTGTTGCTGGTCAAAGCACAGCAGGTCAGGCAGCATCCAAGGAACAGGAAATTCGACGTTTCAGGCCAGAGCCCTTCATCAGGATATAGTTTGTTATTTGTCAAAGTATACTTTTTATTATTTAGAGTCATAGAGTTGTCCAGCTCGGAAACAGATCCTTTGGTCCAACCCGTTCATGCCGACCAGTATCCTAACTCAGTGTCGAGAGTGTAGTGCTGGAAAAGCACAGCAGGTCAGGCAGCATCCGAGCAGCAGGAGAATCAACATTTCGGGCATAAGCCTTTCATCACGAGGGTGGGTGGCGGGGGGGGGGGGGGGAAGGACTGGGAAGGGAATTGGGGAAGGGAGGTTATTTGAATTGGAGAACGCAATGTTGAGTCCTCTGGGCTGTGGACTGCTCAGGAGGAAGGTGAGGTGTTGTTCCTCCAATTTGAGGCTTGGTTTGTCTTGGCAATGGAAGAGGCCAAAGATGGTCGTGTTAGAGAGGGAGTGGGAACGAGAACAAAAACAGGTGGTGACTGGGAAGTCCGTACGGCCTCTGCAGACCCAGCTGCAATGCCTGGCTAACCATTCCCCAAGTTTACGCTTGGTCTTTCCAATGTAGAGAAGACCACAGTTGGCAAACACATGGCAAATGCAGTACCACAATGTGAAGTCATTGCTTTTGTTTAAATGGAGATGTATTAGGATGTGGAGGAGGTGAAAACTGCAGATGCAAGAGATCAGAGTCAAAATGTTTGGTGCAGGAAAAGCACAGCAGGTCACGCAGCATCCAAGGAGACTCGACGTTTCGGGCACAGCGCTTCATCAGGAATGACGTGTGGGTGTACAAAGTGGCCTCAGCATCCTCCTACACCAGTCAATGCCAGTCATCAGACAGATGCAGCAAGCAATCAGCAAGAGGAAATGAGGGATATCTCCCTGCAGTTAGGGGGTCCTTGAATATATTCAAGGCTGAGTTCATCTGATTTTGGAACAACAAAGAAGTGGATGTTTATGGGGGAAGGCAAGAAAATGGTTTTACGACCAGTACAGAACAGTTACAGAGTCAGACAGCACAGAAACAGACCCTTCAGTCCAACTAGTCCATGCGGATTGTGTTCTCAAACCAAACTAGTCCCACCTGCCTGTGTTTGGCTCATATCCCTCCAAACCTTTACTATTCACATACTTAATCAAATGTCTTTTAAAACATTGTAACTGTACCTGCATCCACCACTTCCTCTGGACATTCATCCCACACATGAACCACTCCATGAAAAAACATGGTGCCCCTGAAGACTTTTTAAAATCTTTCTCCACTCATGTTCAAAATTTGCTTTCTAATCTTGAAACCACCACCCGAAGGAAATGACACCTGCCATTCAGCTCATCTATCCATCCATCCACCCCCCCCCCCCCCCCAATGATTTTACAAACCTCAATAAGGTCACCTCTCAACCGTCTATGCTCCAATGAAAAAGTCCAAAACTATCCACCTCGATGTCGGTAGATCCACATCCAGTTATGATGAGTTCAATACTGGTGCAGGGTCAAAAGACCAAATGGCCGACTCCTGCTCCCATTCTCTCACTGTGTCCTGGACAGCAAGAGACCATAGGACATAGGAGCAGAAATGAGGCCATTCAGCCCATCAGGTCTGCTCATACCATTCAATCATAGTCAATACGTTTCTCAACCCTATTCTCCCCCTTTCAGAAAAGTGAAAACCGAGGGAGTGTGTGGGATGGAGATATTTAACTTCTAGGGAATAAGAGAGGAAAGAGAGTTCACTATAAATTAGAATTGATTGGATTGGCCGAGCAGTGGCAGATGCAGTTTGATTTAGAGAAATGTCAGGTTTGAATTTTGGTCAAGCAATCCAGGCCGGACTGACACAGTTAAGGGGAATGTTGCAGAACAAAGAGACCTTGGAGTGCAGGTTCATAGTTCCTTGAAAGTGGAGTCTCAGGTAGACAGGATAGTGAAGATATAGGAAAGAACTTGTGAAACTTTGAAAGGGGTTGGAAAGATTTACAAGACTGTTACCAGAGTTGGAGAGGATAGATAAGCCAGGAAAATTTTCCCTGAAGCATCAGAGGCCGAGGGGTAATCTTGTCGACATTTATAAGGGACATGGATAAGGTGATGTGGAAAATGATCAGAGAACTAAAGAAAGGGACAAAGAGAGAAAATATATCAGCAATCAAAACTGGATTCTAAGGATCACAAAAACTGAAACTAAAAACGGTGTGTCTGAAAGTGAGTTGCATTGTAACAAAAGTGAAGCAAAAGCACACATTGAAGAGAATAATTATGATCAGAGACTTCTTACAGAGACCCACCTTCAGGATGGCAGAAATTAGATCTTGAATATAGAGGGTTGGCACTGCTAATCAAAGCACTGATCACAGGGTAGTCTGGTGTCAGCTCGGATTTCAGGGCCTGATTTCTCTATCCCCTGTTGATCTCCCTGTTCTCACAGAGCAAGATGTTTGTCTGTTCCCAGCTCTGCTGGATTTCTGCTGAAGCTCTGACCCCCTACTACACCTTCCGGAACAATAAAACATTCAGTCCATTGAGACCCAAACCACAATTGACCAGCCTGTCAACCATCCAGACGTGGAGTGTAGTCATAGCAGGGTTAGCAAGCAAATAAAATGAAATAAATAGGTGCTTGTGTTTAATGTTTGTTCATTGGGAAGTGTAATGGAAAATTAACATTTATTGTGAAATCTATAAAAGCATAGGGGAACAAAGAAGGAAGGGCCTGACTTTGCAGACAGACAGAAAAATGTAAAGTTAAACTGACCTAACAGTAGACTTTCAAGGCCAGTAAACTACTATATCAACAGTCAAGTAATGAGAAAAACAATTCCATATATGGAAAGGAACTCTAATGTTACAGGCTCCTGGCCTTGAGGTGTTGATAAGGAAAAGCGAATTATATTACAAAGGGAATATGGGAAAGCTATCAGGCAACCCCTTACATGAGGGGTCTTGCCAATGTATCGGGTCCCTTTGCAGAGATTAAAAATAAACTTTTTCTTTGCTCTTGCTAATAGTCGAATCGATTTAATTTGCATGGTAGTAAACTTGGGGGCTTGCCCAGGACCCCGCAACTGGGGAAGATTCCCAGGAGGTGTAGGCGCCAGCGCCTTGAAGGACTTTCACTTCATCTCGAGCGCAAAATTGGCCCCTTTACGCGAGAGGGTTGGGAATCTGTGGATCGTCCTGGCGCCGGGATCCGAATCAAATAGGTTCTGGGTAAGAGTCGTGGCTTAAGTAATCCTACATGGAGACTCATTCTAAGAGAATAAATAAATCAGGAGTAGGGTCCAGTGAACTCTCGTGTGCTTTTAGAGTAAAACTCAAGGGAAAGGATTGCTGTCTCTAGATGTTTCTAGTGTGTTTAAGAGAGAGCAGATTTAAGGGTGGTTTTAACCCTGGAACCACCACTGGCTGAGTTGGACTTGCCCAGATGGGCCCAATGAGGGGGAACCTCCAGAGATAAAAGCAAGTCATATTGGCAAAAAAAAGATACAAACAGAGAGAGAGAGAGAGACAGAGAGAGACAGACTCACTGAGGTCCATAACACCCATAGTGACTGGAACCACCCGAGGACATAACGACCGCAGAAATCACACTGTATGAGGCACACCTGAGGAACAGCTTCATCAATGGAATAAAGAACAAAGTTGCAAAGAAGGTAAAAGACACATTTATTACCTGGGACACAGGAAAGCTCAATTTGATAGAACACCACGCGATACATGCTGAAAAATTGCTGGCTCAAGAGAAGGATAAGCTCAGCTTGCTCTGATGCAGATGGTCGCCCAGCCATTGGAGGGAGATGCTGTGGGAAAAGGGAGAGGCAGAGGTGGAGGTCACGGAAGAGGAAGAGGGGCTGGCAGAGGTAGATCTGGCAGGTGCTTTGTTGCGGAGCAACGGACCACCAGGCGAGGCAGCGCCCACACAGACAGCCTCAGTCAGCCCTAGAGGCTGGACAACAGGGTGACTGACGGGGGCAGGCTAAGGTGGAGGTGGGCAGCCCACAAGTGACAGGTAAGCCTCTTTTCCTTTATGCTTGGCAATGAAGACTCGCTTATGCTAATCTCTTCTACTAACCTTCTGGGCACTGAAACATGTCCCAACTCCATAGTGAGTGCTGAGATTGCGGAGCGTGGACCATACGTTCAGTATAACATTGATGCATATAAGTTGATACCTACCTCTATGTCATATGTGGAACGTACACCAGTTACCTTTTTGGTAGGTACAGGGGCAACATATTCAGTCCTTAAAAACAAGCCAGTTCAGAGAGTCAATGCAAATAAAGATGAGTGGAAGGTTCCTGAAATCAATGGGTCCATCAGGAGTTGTGATAAGAGAGGTGTTTACCACACCCCTATTGTGCAAAACCAGTAATGGGGAAACATTCCAATTCTCAGTTTTGTTATCGGAATTCTGTCCTTTAAATCTGGTGGCTCAGGATCTGAGAGACTGGGGTTGGATTTGCTCAGTACCCCGACAGGCTTGCAGGTAATACGAAAAGATGACTTACCAGTGCAGGCTGTAAAATACAACTCACGACCCCTGATGTATGTCTATGAATGGCGATTAAGCCAGACAGCGATAAGTTCAGTGAGCAATTCACTCGCCATGGAATCAAGTAACCATGTTCATCCTATTAACACTGATTTTCTCGCTGGGGATATGCTGCACTGCACAGCTCACATACACCGCGATAGCCCTGACAAATCATATGGGAAGGATTGGTTCAGGAGACAGGTTAAATTTTATTGGAATGACTACAGATCTGCAGTCAGTGTGAACTTATCTAAGGTCTCTGTGACAGCAAGTAGAACCTATCTTTTTGACGTGGAAGGCTCTTTTCCTCACGTGTCATTGGCAAATGCGTCCGGCAACAGCTGGCAGGATTTGGGACCATGGGTACTAAAGGCACAAAAAACAAAAGATTGGGTCTTGAGGGACGATGTGGGTATCTGGTTCAGTGAAGATATGCGGGCATAGAGGACGAAACTAAATTGGCTAACTCAGGCAGATAGGGCAGTCCAGGTAACCCCGGCTAGCCCTGGAGAGCCGAGGAAGGTAGCATTATACTATACTGGCATTTTCCTAAAGTAGAAATCTCGGACCCAAGATTGAGAAAGGTCCCTACTGAGTTGTGGGCAAAAGGCAAACATGACGTGGGGCTCATACGAGGCTGTGAACCCATACAAATAACCCCAAAGTCTAAGTATCGTCCTTGCAGAGCACAACACCCGTTAAAACCTGAGGCTATTGAAGGAATTACTCCAGTCTTTGAATCCTTCCTAAAGGCTGGAATGATAATCCCCTGTGAAATCTCACTAGCGAGAACCCCCATTTTTCCAGTCAAAAACGCAAATATTCCGGGTGAACCAGAGGAATGGAGGTTTGTTCAAGACCTGCAGGCAGTCAATAACGCTGTTGTTCTGCGTGCCCCAAATGTTCCCAACCCCTATACTATGTTGGCTCAACTTCCACCAGACAGGAAACGGTTCTCTGTTGTGGATTTAGTAAATGTCTTCTTTAGTGTACCAGTACACCCAGATAGTCAATTCTGGTTCACTTTTTCACTCAAAGGAAAATCGTATACCTTCACGCGACTTTGTCAAGGTTACTGTGAGTCCCCCCATCACATATAATGAGGCTCTACGCAGGAGTCTGGAGATTCTTGTTTTAACCCTAGGGTCAGCGCTTCTGCTGTATGTAGATGATTGCTTAAATAGCAGCACCAACAAAGGAACAATGTGAGAAAGATACCCTTGCGTTGCTCTGCGAGCCGTGTCTGCTGCTGAAAAGGGTGTTGTAGCGTCCAGGGACGTAGTTGGCTATAGTGAATAAACCCTACTGGCCCCACATGCAGTATCTTTACTGCTACCCAAGAGGTAGTAAAAGCAGGATCGCTCCCTTCTCATCTGTCAGTGCAAGTAGCAGAGCTGATAGCCAAATTACATGCCTCAGTCAAGGCAAAGGAAAGGACGGTGAATATTTACACAGACAGCAAATATGCATTTGGGGTTGTACATGATTTTGGAACCCTATGGAAACACAGGGGCTTCTTGACCTTCTCTGGAAAGCCCATCACACACCCTGGCCTGATGTCTGACCTCCTGGAAGCGGTCCTATTGCCCAAATCACTCGCTGTGTGTAAGTGTGAAGCCAACACCAAAAATAACAATTCCATTTCTCAAAGCAATGCTAAGGCAGACTCAACGGCAAGGACGGCAGCCCAGCAGCTGCCAAGTGATCAGTTTGACGTATGTATGACAAAAGTTTGTACCCCAACAGCAGACATATGGGAGTTACAGTCACAGGCCATGCCGGAGGAGAAGCATGAGTGGACAAGGGCAGGGTGCAGCATGAAGGAAGGGGTGTGGTGTGGCCCCAATGGTAAACCCTGTCTACCGCAATCATTATACCCATTCTATGCCAAACTGACACATGGTAAGGACCATGTGTCAAAAAGGGTGGGGGGCGGGGATGTACAACAGTATTGCGGCACACTGGTACACTACGGGATTTACTCACTACTCCTAGAAATATTGTGAATGATGTGTTATCTGTGCCACTATTAGTGTGGGGAGGGGAATACAGATGAGTCAGGCAGCACACTCCCTTTGAACATTTACGGATGGATTTTATTCAACTAACGCACAGCTAAGGGAACAGGGATTGCCTGGTAATAGTTGGTATGTTTTCCAAATGGATGGAAACATTCCCCACGTCTAAACAGGATGTCAGTGCCGTAGCCAAGGCTTTGCTAACTGATATAATTCCAAGATGGGGCATCCCTGAAAGGCTTAGTAGCAACAATGGGAACACCATTTGTCAATAATGCCTTACAGTAGATCAGTGATTACTTGGGAATAAACATGAGACAACACTGTGCCTACCACCCAGCAAACGATGGGGCAGTGGAACGAGAGAATGCTACCCTGAAACCATCTGTATGCCAATCTCAAGTCAGACTGGTTCTATTTCCAAAGTAGGAATTTACAAAATATTGCGTGGATTGACTGCCTGCAGACTTTGTGCATTTTTAAGCAAAATTGAATGTATCAGCAAATATAATTCTGCAAGGTAGAATGGTGGTGGAGGGTTGCTTTTCAGACTAGAGGCCTGTGACCAGTGGTGTGCCACAAGGATCAATGCTGGATCTACTACTTTCATCATTTATATAAATGATTTGCACGTGAACATAGGAGGTATTAGTTAGCAAGTTTGCAGATGACACCAAAATTGGAGATGTAACAGACAGCTAATAAGTATAACAGGATCTTGAACAGATGGGCCAATGGGCTGAGGATAGGCAGATGGAGTTTATTTTGGATAAATGCAAGGTGCTGGATTTTGGAAAAGCAGGACTTAGACACTTAACGGTAAGGTCCGAGGGAGTGTTGCTGAACAAAGAGACCTTTGAGTGCAGATTCATAATTCATTGAAAGTGGAGTCGCAGGTAGATAGAATAGTGAAGGTGGCATTTGGTATGCTTTCCTTTTTTTGGTCACAGCATTGAGCATTGCTTAGGCCACTGTTGAAATATTGCATGCAATTCTGGTCTCCTTCCTATCCCAAGGATGTTGTGAAACTTGTAAATCTTTTCTGAACCCTTTCAAGGATGTTGCCAGAGTTGGAGGGGTTGAGCTATTGGGAGAGGCTGAATAGGCTGGGACTGTTTTCCTTGGAGGGTCAGAGGCTGAGAGGTGACCTTATTGAGGTTTATAAAATTATGAGGGGCATTGATAGGGTAAATAGACAAAGTATTTTCCTTGGGGTGGGGGAGTCCAGAACTATAGGGCATAGGTGTATGATGAGAGGGGAAAAATATAAAACGGACCTAAGGAGCAACGTTTTTCACACAGGGTGGTGTGTGTATGAAATGAGCTGCTGGAGGAAGTGGTTGAGGCTGGTATAATTACACCATTTAAAAGGCATCTGGATGGGTTTATGAATAGGAACGGTTTAGAGGGATATGGGCCAAGTGCTGGCAAATGGGACCAGATTAGATTAGGATATCTAGTTGGCATGGACAAGTTGGACCGAAGGGTCTGTTTCCATGCTGTACATCTCTGACTCTGACTCTAAATGCAAATTCACCCCATAGACTTGTGTATATGTGTGCATGTGAGTTTGTGTGTGTGTGTGTGTGTGTGTGCAAGCGCGCATAACAGTGCATATTTGTGTATGTGCATGTGTGGTAAAGTGAGTGTGTGATGGAAGTATAAGCCTGTGAGAGGGTGAGGGTGTCAGGGAGGGGGTGAATGTGTGTGTCTGAGAGGGGTATGGATAAAAGCAAGGGGTTATATCTTGGTAAAACCAACAAAACTTGTACAAGTAATGGTAGGGCCCTGGGTCTTGTTGTAGAACAGAGAGACCTGGGGGGGGGGGTGGTCTCAGTACGTAGTTCTTTGAAAGTTACATCACTGGTAGACAGGATGGTTAAGAAGGCGCTTAGCACATTTGCTTTCATTGTTCACATCATTGAGTAACGGAGTTAGGAAGTCATGAAGTTATCCAGGATGTTGCTTTTAGAGTATCGACCAAAGTCTTGGTCACCCCGTCATAGGAAGGATACTATTGGAGAGGATTTGGAAAAGATTTACCAGAATGTTGCCAAGGCTGGAGGGGTTGAGTTATAAGGAGAGGCTGGGATTTTGTTTTTTAACTGGAGCAAAGGAGTCGAGGGTTGAGCTTATATAGATTTATAAATTCAAAAGGGGTGTAGGTAAGGTGAATTGCAAAGATCTCTTCCTTAGCGTGGGAGTGATCAAAACTAGGGGGTGTATTTTTTTTTTAAGGTGAGAGAAGAGAGATTTAAAAGGAACCCGAGTGCAACCTTTTTAGAGAGGATGGTTTGTGAGTGAATGAGCTTCCAAAGGAAGTAGTAGGTGCAGGTACAGTTACTGCACGTAAAAGACATTTGGATAGGTACATTAATGAAAAGGTTTAAGTAGATATGGGCCAAAAGGAGGCAATTTAGTTTGGGAATTCTGGTCAATGTGGATGAGTTGGACTGAAGGGTCTGTTTCTGTGCTGTATGACTCTATGACACAAAGAACCAGAAGTGATCTTCTTGAAACCAGCAAAATTCAGAAAGGGGCTTGACAGGGTAGATGCAGATAAAATGCTCCTTTGGTGGTGTCATAGAATCCGTACAGTGTGGGAGCAGACCATTTGGCCCATTTAGTCCATGCTGACACTCCGAAGAGCATCCCACACCCCCATCCTCCTCCATGCATTTCCCATGGCAAATCCATCGTACACATCCCTCTACACTGTGGGACAATTTGGTATAGCCAATCCCCCTAATCCGCACATACCTGGACACTTTTGGTAATTTATCATGTCCAATCCAACCCAGGAGCTTGCTTAAAATGATTCAAGTGTGTCAACAGCAATCATTTCAAGGGTTGTTGGTTTCCTTGGATGTAGAGAAGGGATTTGACTGGGTGGAGTGGCCATTTCCTTTTTTTTAATACCCTGGAGTGGTTTAGTCGAGGTGAAATTTTTCTAGATGGGTAACAGTCCTTTACAGTGGTCCTTTATCAGCGATTCTCACCAATGGTGTAAGGTCCAGTAATTTTAGCATGGTCCTGCCACAAGCCTCTTATGTATTGGAGAGCTATGGCAGGAGTACTAGAGAGGATCTTGGGGACCAGAGGTAAGGTTGACTTGGTCTCTCTCCTCCTGGGGTTGACAAACCTATCTTCCCTAGATGTGCATGGGTGAAAGTTTTTAATATCCTCACTTTTTGTGCAAGGAAGAATATTCTGATGTGCTGGGTGTCTGCGAAACCCCCTCCCCTGGTGTCTGTCAGGGTGGCACAAGTTAATTATGGAACACATTGCTTTGGACATTCTCACAAATATGGTGCACCAAAAAACAGAATTTTTAAAAGACATGGCAGTCCTTTTTGAATTACCAGATTTGTCTGCCATTTTAATTAAGGCCTTTGTGTAGCCGTGTCGGTTTGGTATACTGAACTCTTATGCCCTGACAGGAAGAATTTCAAACAAGTGTTCGGGTAATAATTGATGTTCTTGAAGATTGAAAGCTAAGGTCTTATTGCACTGAGCATATTATTTATTGATCTGTAGTGAGTATAATTTTGATATGTTTTGTGGAGTAGTATAGTAGTTGGTTTACTGTTGTTAGAATGTTATTTTCCTATTTTATAGCTTTATAATTTTGAAAAAGGTTGCAATAAAAGTATTTTTAAAATGTCTAATGCTTTGTGCCTGTGACATTGTTCTCAGTCATGGACAGATTCCCTATCACCACCAAGCCCCATGAATCAATATCTAATTAAGGAAACTACAAACATCCAGATAAGTAGAGAAACAGCAGCTGTATTTAAGAGGCAGAAGATGAGGTGTTCTTCTGCCAGGCGTCAGGTGGTTAGAGTTTGGCGGTGGAGGAGAGAGAGTTAAAGTGATCGGCCACAGAACAGTGGAGTCATTTAGTTTCAGCATCCCAGAGCTGGTCTCTAAAATGTTCTGCAAGTTGGCCTCCATTCTCCACAATGTAGAGGAGACCAGGTAGAGAACTGGGCACATAAATGAATCTTAGAAATAAGTTGTATAAATCTTAATCTGCCAGAGTTATTTTCTGAAAAAGTTTCATTAAATTGGGTAACTGCATGAAACAATTTGTTGGTCAGACTTGAATCATCACCCTCAAATGAGAGAATGCCATTGATAGCAGTGAACAGCTCTTTTTGTTAAAAAGCACAAGTTGTTGATTTATTTCCACAACTTACTGGTATTCACACCTGCACAGTCAATGTCAAACTCTGACATCAGAAATGAAATATCATTAATTTTGTCTTACAATAATACAACAAACAAATTAATAGCACACAGTGGATAGAAAGTCTGATTAATGTGAAATAAAATTTGATCAAAAGAATGTAAAATTGAGATGAGATAACAGATGGGGGAAGGGCAGAAGGTAAGAAATGCAGCATCATAGAAGGTGTTCCTCCAGGGAGTGTATTTTACCAACTACAACTGCTCAATATAAACAAACACTCTGACATGATCCTCCGGTTTTAATGTAAACCATACCCCCATACAGTAGGTACCATTTAAATAAGTTAATAGATACAAGCCTTGAGTAAATCCAGCCTCCAGCCGGACCCCCCGCTTCTTGGAGCTCGGACCTTCCTCCAGCTCCGGGGGGTTGTTGAGCTCCTGGGCTCCGGCCGCCGCCGAAGAAGCCGCGGGCGCCGGCTCTCTCTCCTCCACCGCCGACAGTTTTAATTTGTTTTCCCGTTCACCCGGTAACCGTCACCTCTTGTTTGAAAAGTTCCGACTTTAATGTGAAATGTATTTTAAAGGTATTTTCTGAGGTAAACGATGCCTGTCTGCCCCCCTCCCTCCGTCAGAAACCGCGGCCTCCCGCCGCCATCTTTGCTTTCCTTCTTTCCGTCTCCTTCTGTGACGCGCGTCATCCACGCCCCGACCAATCAGAACGCACCTTACTTCATCTGACCAATAGCGGCCGCGTTTGCGTGTCGTGTTGTCCCACCCTCTGCAATCTCTCTCTCCGATTGGTCGGTACTGACCACAAGCTTTGGGATTGGTGGAGAATATCACAAGCGGCTCAGTGTATCCGCCCTTTTCATTCCCGTTCATTCATTCAACAGCAGCTGACCCAATTTACTGCAACGGGCTCTGGGGCTATAGCGGTAGTGTCACATATTCAGGGGTAAGATGTGATTTTTAACGATTTGAACTGTGGCACCTCCACATCCATTCATTCAACCGAAGAGGACTCAATTCAGTGTAATGGGCTCTGAAGGTATAATATTTGTATCCCATGTTGAGAAGAAACCTCTCCCCATTCATTCAATAGAAGAGGACCTATTTGCTGCAGAGGGTTTTATTTTATGATGCAGTGGTAGTGTCCCAATCTTCGAGCCCTGAAATCCCACTGCTATGAAGATGCGTGGTAACACATTTTTTAGTCATAAGTCACATGACACCAGGTTATAGTCCAACAGGTTTGTTTGGAAGATCTTACAGAAATATATTCAATTCTGAAAGAAATAGAGATAGGATGTTGCACTGGAAGGTGAGACTAGGATAATATCGCGTGGCCTCAAGATTAGAGGAAGCAGGTTTAAAACTGAACTGAGAAGAAACTTCTTCACCCAGAGGGTTGTTAATATATGGAATTCCTTGCCCAGGGAAGGATTTGACATTACTTCAGCAATCACTAGAAGCAGTAGATACGTTTTTGAAAAAATAAAAGAATTAAAGGATATGGTGAAAACGCAGGTAAGTGGAGTATAGTCCACGAAAAGATGAGTCATGATTTTATTGAGTGGTGAAGCAGACTCGAAGGGCCGGAAGGCCGACTCTTGCTCCTCGTTCTTATGTTGAAATCACAAGCTTTTGCAGTGCAGTCACTTCAGCAGATGAAGTCATGAAAAAACAAGTGCAGGAAAGAGAATTTAGATAAATGAAAGACAGAGCATCTCGACGGTCAATTACTTACTCCCATTCCTATTTATGATGATCTTACTACACAGCAAGTGGTGTGTTTTCCATTGTTTTTAAACAATGGAAATAAACAAATATTTAAGATGAACAGTTTGTTTTTCCTCACTTGGACACATTGTGACCTACGACAATTTATATAGCACTGTGAATATCATAAACCCTCTCATGAGATATCATAGGAACAATTCATAAACTAGATCTGTCACTGAGTCACTCAAATAGATAGAAAGGAGAAAAAATCCCAACATGTGCAGGATGCTAACGAAAAGTCAGCAACCTGAAATGGTAACAGGAGCAAGTGAACAGCCCCAATCAGGAAACTCATACTCTGACGCCCACTACAGTACCTTGTACTATTCTTCACTGAACACTGCAATTGTTTTCCTTTTCAGTTTAATAATCCATCTCTAATCTGAATACTGTAATTGAATCTGACTCCAATACACTCTCTGGGAGACAGTTCCAGAGATCAAAGTATTTTCAATCATTAACAAAGTAAGTTTTGGATCCGGCCCAAAGACAATTTCGATGGACTTTTGCTTCCAAACATTTACAGTAAGTTCTTGGCATGGACACATTTCCAACTTAGTAGGTTTATTCAAATTTTATAACATATTGGGGGGTAGCACACTGCTTAGCATTGCTACCTCACAGCATAAGGGACCCAAGTTCAATTCCAGCCTCAGGTAACTGTTTGTGTGGAGTTTGCATGTTTTCCCTGTCTGCACAGGTTTCCTTCCACAGTCCAAAGAGGGGCTTCGGTACATCTGTGTGGACCTCCTCCAGTTAACTGAGGGCAATGGGGCACTATGAGGATCAGTAGATCAGACAATCAGTCAGTCAGCAAGTTCTCTCCGGGAGACTTGTCTCAAGAAAGGCAGCGGTTTCTTATCTCATCCATTCTCCTACCCTCCACAAACTCCACACAGACAGTTGCCCTAAGGGTGGAATTGATCCTTGGTTCCTGGTGCCATGAGGCAGCAGTGCTAATCACTGAGTCACCATGCCACCCCTAAGCCACTGTGGGGTTGCAGTCCAACAGAAAACAAATACAGTGCACCAACTCTCCCACTGCACCCACTGTCAGGAGAATCAGTCCTGGGGAGGACTCACAGCAGTGTCAGTGGTGGAATCTGATTGCTGTGAGCGCTGGTGCTTCCGCACGTTGCGGGAAAATGTAAACCTCTTCCCGCACTCAGGGCAGCTGAAGGGCCTCTCCCCGGTGTGGACTCGCTGGTGCTTCAGCAGGGCAGAGGAATCGCTGAAGGCCTTCCTGCACTCGGGGCAGCTGAATGGCCTCTCCCCTGTGTGGACCCGCTGGTGGGTCAGCAGTGTGCAGGAGCGGGTAAAGCCCTTCCCGCACTCTAGGCAGGCGAACGGCTTCTCTCCGGTGTGAATGCGCTGGTGCCTAAGCAGGGCAGAGGAATCGCTGAAGGCCTTCCCGCACTCGGGGCAGCTGAATGGCCTCTCCCCCGTGTGGACCCCCCGGTGGGCCACGAGGTTAGAGGAAACAGCAAAACCCTTCCCGCACTCAGGGCAGGAGAACGGTCTCTCGCGGGTGTGGATCCGCTGGTGGGTCAGCAGGTTGGAGGGCTGGGTAAAGCACTTTCCACACTGGAGGCAGGAGTATGGCCTCTCCCCAGTGTGGACTCGCTGGTGCCTCAGCAGGTGGGAAGACCTACTGAAAGCCATCCTGCACTCAGGGCAGCTAAAGGGCTTCTCACCCGTGTGGACCCGCAGATGGGTCAGCAGAGCAGAAGAGCGGGTGAAGCCCTTCCTGCACTCAGGGCATGAGAACAGCCTTTTCCCGATGTGGACCCACTGGTGCCTCAGCAGGGTAGAGGAATCACTGAAGGCCTTCCCGCACTCAGGGCAGCTGAATGGCCTCTCTCCGTGGACCCTTTGGTGCTTCAGCAGGTCCGAGGATTTGCTGAAGGTCTTCCCACACTCAGAGCAGGGGAAGGGCCTTTCCCCAGTGTGGACTCGGCGGTGGTCCAGCAGGTGGGAGGAGCAGGTAAAGCCTTTCCCACACTCGGGGCAGGAGAATGGCCTCTCCCCGGTGTGACTTCGCCGATGAATCTCCAGGACAGATGGGGCATGGAAGCCACTCCCGCAGTCGCAACACTTCCACGGTTTCTCCACGGTGTGGGAGTCCTCTGGTTTAACCATGGCCGCAGCTACAGCCTCGTGTACGGCCCCTGCCCACAGTAACTTCCTCTTTCCTGGCCGTATAACTGTTTCAGGCTTTACACACAGTGCGCTGTAACAGTAGAGACTCTCATCCAGTCCCGCTGATGCTGAAAATGGTCTGAAACAGGAACCAAAATGTTTTGCTCCTTCTCACAGAATCATAGTTGAAAATCGTGGAGGTCCCGATGGATTGAGTGACTGTCAGACATTGATGTGAAAGTGGGGACTGCAGAGGCTGGAGAGGAGTTGAAAAGTGCGGTGCTGGAACAGCACAGCAGGTCAGGCAGCATCCAAACAGCAGGAGAATCGACGATTCAGGCATAGGCCCTTCATCTGTTGATTTTTAAACTTCAGTCTTCAGATCTTCAAATACTCTGGTAAAAAAGAGATTACAAAAGTCATCAAGGTCAGTCCAAGGTAGAAATTCAGAACAAGCTACTCCACTTTCTGCAGAACATTTTTTTCTTTTGCTGTTCCACAAAATTGAAAGCATCCCACTCTCTCTCCTCCTACTCCATTCTCACTCAACTCAAATTAATTCTCCTGAAGTTGCTGATTCTGGATCTTACAGGGACAGAAGAAGCAAAAACGTCAGGACTGGCATCCGAGAATTTTGGATAACACCACGTGAAAGTTAATATCTTTCAGGATATTGCTGACAGTGAGCAAGTCTGATTTTGGGAAGCAAAAGAAGTGTAAATTCAGGTTGAACCTGCAATACAGCTTCTTGATAAAAAAACAGACATGAATTGGTTATCGTCCCTGTGGTGGGTGGTGGGGGTGGTGGTGGTGGTATGTGGTGGGTGGAATGAGACATCAAGACATTGACACAGACAACCAGAGAGAAACTAAACATATGGACATGGCAAATGTTCGTGGCAAGCCAGAGTCAGATTTACAGCACAGAACAGCCCCTTCGGGCCATCCAGATATCCTGGCCTAATCTAGTCCCATTTGCCAGCACTTACCCGTATCCCTCTAAACCTTTCCTATTCATATACCTATCCAGATGCCTTTTAAATGTCATAGCTGTATCAACATCCACCACTTCCTCTGGCAGCTCATTCCTTCCACACACCACTCTCTGCATGAAAAGGTTACTCCTTAAGACCCTTTCAAATCTTGCCCTCCTCCACTCTAAACCTTTTGCCCTTTGGTTCTGGACTCTCTCACCCAGGGAAATGTCCTTGTCTATTTACCCTATCTATGCCTCTCATGATTTTATTAATGACTCTCAGTCACCCCTCAGCCTCTGGTGCACAAGGAAAAACAGCCCAGCCCATTCAGCTCAAACCCTGACAACATCGTTTTAAATGTGTTCTGAACCCTTTGAAGTTTCACAATATCATTCTGATAGGAGCGAGACCAGAATTACACACAATATTCCAAGTGGTCTACCCAATGTCCTATCAGCCACAACATAACTTCCCAACTCTTATCCTCAGTCAGAGGATTGGGAAAGTTTTCAAAACCCACAAAAAGACAACCAGGAAAGAATGCAGGGACAAACCAAATTGGAGGGTCAGTTTGGAAGCATCAATGAGAAAATGGCGCACTGGGTTTATTGTTACCCGTTCTTGAGTACGTATACGTATTTCTCTTCTGCCCATCGCAGTTCCTCTGTGCTGCAATGTGTGGTGCCTTGTTGAATTAATCTCCTGATGCAGCTTCGTTTGTGGGTGTTGGGATGATTGCTTCTGTAGTTAAGTATTTGATCCGTGTGTATTGTTTCCTGTAGACGCTAGTTTGAAGTTCTCCTTAACTGTTTGCTCTACTGTGACATCTAGGAATGGCACTTTGTTGTTGTTCTCCTCCTGTTCAAACCAGGAGCCCCCCTCAGGCCCACAGTCTCACTACCTGGAACACCACTATACAGACTAGTCAAAGAACTCCAGTGAAGACTAAAAAACTGAGAAGATTCATGCCACTCCATTCACTCTACCCAATAATTCCTGAACACCAAACACACAAGGTAGAAGAGGATGAAATAATGCTGTCCTTTGACATACAGCCCTGTTCACATTGTTAGGACAGAAATTTGTACTTGCGTGTTCATTTAGAGGAGAGACCACAGACTCTCAATTAGTTGGCACAAGCAGGTTCTTTATTTCGCAGAATCGTAGTTGATTACAGTGAAATACATGCTTTCACTGGAGAAGGTGCACATTCTGTTTTTCCCCCAGAAATCCACACTTGATATATTTTTTGCTAAGCTACGTAACTACTCGCACACATGATCTCTCGCACACAAAGCGTCTCCTGTGACAGAGCTCATTCGGCCTTGGCAAATATCCACGAGACGGTTCCAGTCTGGTAAACAACAGCTCAGCCACCTGTTATGGCCTTGGCAGCTACGCTGAGAAGAGCCTGCCATTGTACTGCCTGACCTTGGTAGCTGTCTACGAGACAGTTTCAGTCTCGTAAACAGCAGTCCAGCTGCACAGGCAGTTTCGGTCAGCAGTCCAAACAACCGCTCCGCAGCGCCCCCCCGATTCCCCAAGCAGTAACTACAACTCTACCCTCCCTAGGCCTATTAGATATACATCCCAACATTCCCTCCCTTGGCCTCTACTGAGGCCACATCAACCCATACCGCTACAAACGCAATGTCGCACGGCAACCGGGGCCGGGTGTGTCGGTGGACGCCCCCCAAAGTCCCTTTGGCTTCTCTGAACACGTTATCTCAACCAGGCCGACCGGTTCTAGGGACACATTAGTTCAGGGTGAAGGGGTCCCTAAGCAGCATACCACTACAAAACAAGCAACAAGCGAAAATTAACAATTAGTAGGCAATTCTAGGTTATTTCTTTTAAAGAAAACAACTAAAAAAAAGCTATCTCAAAACTAACAAAACGATAAAAAACACAGTGAAACTGAGCATGATAACAAAAGGAAGAGAACCAGGGAAAACACAAAGTGGATGAGTTAGGATGCCTGCAGAATGAAGGTCTGTTTTCCAAAGAACATCTAATTGTACAACGACTCATTAAAATCGGTCATATTATATCATGACATCCTAAAATAATTTTAAACTACTGAAATCGTGTCAAATCTTTTGTAATAGGATTCAATGTGTTTTCCTTCCTTCCCAAAGGTTTGTTGTTAAGTCGGTTCTGGAAGCTGCCACAAAACTGGCATTTTCATCTGTCCAAAATACTGTGAATACAATGTACTGAGTGCACGATTTTCCTTCTATCAAGCTGCTTTGCCAGCCAGAAACTTAATCAGATTCCCGACACGGATGCAAAGGCCAGGGATCTGCTAAAGCCACATGACCACAGGCCACTATTCTGAAGGCCAATGCACAACTGTGCCTGTCTTAGGTTGTTCCTCGCTCGAGGAATCTTACCCATTACTGGCTAACCAGTCTTCTTCACTGACCAACAAAAACCCACATCCATTTCACAGACGTTAAGGATGGACACAGGCAGTGGCAACTGGCTTATTACTGTGATCAGTGGCTTTCGAGACCAATCGAAGCCATTTAGGAATACCAGATGATGGCTAGGAATCTCTTGGGTGAACAATAGTTTCTTGAGTCTTGAGGCATATAGCAATTCACAATCTCTAACTGCAGCATAAAAGCACAAATTTATCTGTTGCAAATTTAAACGGGAAAAATATATAACTAGGGGGTCCTTGGACCACAGCCCTCACATTCTGAGGCCCTAAAGGAGAAGGATTAGAAATGAGAGATACAGTTATAAAGCAAAATCATATATTGTCCCGCGTTTCTCTCTCAGGCATAGCTCCTCCATTCCCTCTGATACCGATCCCGTGATCTTTCCTTGGGGTGCCCCCATCACAGGCTCCTCCAGCACCGCTGCCTGGTATGCGGGTGGGGGTCATCCTTTCCCGTCAGGGCACGGTCAATCGTTCGTGTCACAAGCGTCCTGATACATGGTATACAATAACCACCACAGGTAATAAAGATAGCAACAGAGATGCATAAACCAAGGGCCAGCTGTCCCAGCACAGTTCCCTATCTACCGAATGTGCTATTCAGCCAATCTATGACTGGGTTGTTAACCCCTGACTGCTCAGAAATGATGCCAGTTGTTGTCCCCCTCCCTGTCGTTATCAAAATCATAAGCGGAATGGCTCTTTCTTCCCTTTATAGATCAGGACACTCCCGCCTAAAATGCCCTATCTTTCCACAATAATGGCATCCTGCCTGTGGAGACCTTCATCTCTGCCCCTGTCGCTCAAACCCTCTACCAAATGCTCCTCCTTGTCTCTCCCTATCCCCTTTCCTCTCTGCCCTCCATGCTGTCACCCGCTGCTCCGGTTGCTCACTCTTGGTTCCATTCTTCTCCTAATTACCTCATCAACCGCAGCGACCGTCATTTTCGCCTTCAGCTTCTGTCTCTCGTCCTCTCTCTTTACAAACACTTTCTGTGCCTCTCCTAACAATTCAGCTAATGGGTTTTTCCCACTCCACCCTTCTATCTTCTGTATCTTTCCCTGTCCAGCATCCCCATATAAGTCCCCTCTCTTCCCCAGTAAATAGTATATTCAAAATAGTCATTAACTCAGCCCACATATACAGACTGGGCCTCAAAAATAGATCAATTTGTTCTGACAATCCTACCGGATTCTCAACCAGGACCGTCATTTCCTTTTAGATGTTCCGACCTCCCCACTGGTGAGGGGGACACACACAAACCCAATCTCCTTGTCCCCTATTGGTACTTCCCGAAGGGGACAAGTCGTTACGTTCTTCCCTTTTTCTTTCTTTTAAGAAATATTACAATGTTCCTAGCTTCCCATATCCTCAAACACCAATTTATCAATTCATGCTTGACTAACTTTAAAGCCTGTTCCTAACTTGTAAACATATTTATATATTTACGTCCATTTATTCAGTATTCAATATTTAAAATGTAAAATTCATACAGTTCCCAATTTTGAAATCCACTGTGATCACCCAGTTTTAGTACCCTAATTTAGATCCAAAATTAGTTTTCTTAAGTACTCCTGACCAATCATTACTCAATTACAATACTATAGGTCGTAAAATAATCAGAGCTGTCTTACAAGAATTTGCCAATTCAAGTTAAAAAAAAAACTTCTAATGCATGAACAATTGCCAAATCCAAGGTCACAGATAATAACCATGGAAGTTTTCGTTTTTACGACAACCTACTGTTGAACTGAAACTTCAACTGTCCTCCATATATTGCTTTTATGAAAAGATAAAAGAGATTAGTTAGAATCGGATAGTAAGGCAGTCATGACTTGTAAAAGAACAGAAGTCATCAACCTTAAAAAAAAATCATGTTAAGTTTCCATAAAAATCACATTTAAAACAGTCCTGGAACTCAAGCTCCAGGGAATAAAACTTAAACATTCAATCACCGACAAACAAATGTGCATTCAAACCAGATCACAAAGGGTTAAACTTTGTCAGTTGTACAGCTCTTTTCACTCTCTCTCTCTCTTAAGGCTGCTGGGACAGATCGGCTCGCTCTCTCTCTCTTCGCTGGCTGCTGCGAGTCTCCTTACCCCTAACCCTTATTTCTCGCAATCCTTTTTCTCTATCCTTCTCTCTTGCTTTCTCTTCCCTTTTCTCTGTTTCTCTCCCCTTTGTCTTTATTACCTTCTGTCTCTCTTTATCTATCTCCCTCTTTCTCTCTCTCTCTCTTCCTGTGTCGGTCTCTCTGTATCTCTGTTTCTGTCTGTCTCTGTCCCCTGTCCTCTGTCCCTCTCCTTACCCAATGCCCCTCACTTCTAGGAATTTTAAAGTCTGTGCTACGGGGTCCTCGTTACCACCGAGTTCCACGCGTCTCCCGCGTTTATTAATTCCAAGTTCCACGCGATACCCCCACCCCTCCACGCAGGAGAATTTTTAAAATTACATAGTGTTTGGGGATGTGCAGGTTAGGGGGCATTGGCCGTGCTAAATTACCCATAGTGCCTAGGGATGTGTAGGCTAGGTGGGTTAGCCAATGGGAATTGCAGGGTTACAGGCAGAGGTCTGGGTGAGGTGTGGGTTGGATGGGCTGAAGGGCCTGCTCCTACACTGCAGGGGTTCTAAGCGTGAGATGAGGTGCTTGATGGAAACGATGGGGAAGAGGCAGTGAAAACACAACGAGACCGTTTGAAAGTGGGAGCATGACAGGAGGGGGTGGGTAAATGGGATGTGGTGAGGGAGGGGGCTTAGGAGAGAAAGAGACACAGAAAGAGAGGGTCACACACAGATACAACTGGTGAAAGTGGGGAAGATTGTGATAGGTTCAGATAAGGTGGAGGAAGAAAAGCTGTTCCCTATTCACTGATAGTGACAAGGTCAGGGGCGGCCTGAAGTTCAGGGGTTTGAGCAGGAGAGAGAGGGGGAAAACAGAGGAAAAACAGGTTTACCCAGCAAGCAGCAATATGCTGGAATCCGCTGTCACCTCAGAGAGACAGACAGACGCAGAGGCAGACGCAGAGACACAGACAGAGAGAGCCAGAGAGACAGAGACGGGGAGGTAATCAGATGAATGGCCTCCCTGTGCTGTGAGATCCAAAAGGAGCACGCGAGCAGCTGCCCCAGTGTTTCTGGCGGTCTGAGGCATCTCCCCCTCGCCCCATTACCGGTACCGCTCTCCCGTCCCGTTGGCACCCTCCCGGTGAACAGCCCACTCTCCCAATGCACTCAAGCTGCCCCTTCCCCCCCCCCCCCCCGGGGGCTGGAAGAGGACGGAACAGCCCGTTCCGGAGCGGGGCTCGGGAACGCTGCCCATGTCCGCGACGCCCTTTCCGCGAAAGGAAACAAAAAGGACAACAGACAGGGGACCACCCGCATCAACGGGAATGACAACATTTCACCCTCAGACAAGGCTTTGTCAAGAGATGTACAGCACGGAAACAGACCCTTCGGTCTAACCCGTCCATACCGACCAAATATCCCAACCCAAACTAGTCCCACCTGCCAGCACCCGGCCCATATCCCTCCAAACCCTTCCTATTCATGTACCCATCCAAATGCCTCTTAAATGTTGCAATTGTACCAGCCTCCACCACATCCTCTGGCAGCTCATTCCATACACACACCACCTTCTGTATTAAAACGTTGCCCTGTAGGTCTCTTTTATATCTTCCCCTCTCACCCTAAACCTATGCCCTCTAGTTCTGGATTCCCCAACCCCAGGGAAAAGACTTTGCCTATTTATCCTATCCATGCCGGTCATAATTTTGTAAACCTCTATAAGGTCATCCCTCAGCCTCCGACGCTCCAGGGAAAACAGCCCCAGCCTGTTCAGCCTCTCCCTGTAGCTCAGATCCTCCAACCCTGGCAACATCCTTGTAAATCTTTTCTGAACCCTTCCAAGTTTCGCAACAGCGGGAAGACCCAGAAATGGAAAAGACTGAAGGGGGAAGTCAGCGGTAAATCTTTTGAAGAGGTTACAAAGGAGAGACCTCTATCTGCAGCGGGAATGACCCCCACAGTAGCAGGTCGAGGTGGACGGCATTTAAGGAGAAGCTGGTTACAGACGTCAGGGAGAAAGGAACTGAAGGGAATGCTGCTGTAAGGGAAATCAAGTGTGAGCGAGTGAAGGGGAGGTGCGTAGAGGCTCACATGGGTCAGAAATACTGAGAGAGACCAGTTGAGCTGAAGGACCTGACTGGAGACTCAATGGGTCAGAGAGTGAAATCTTGGATCCACCTGCAAGAGAAGGAGAAACACGTGATTTACCTTCCAGGATTAAGCAAGCCCCGCAGATTCTGCAGATCACTTTATTGGTCAGAGCACTGAGTATAGGGGTTGGGGTCTGGACAGGACGTTGGTTAGGCCACTTTTGGAATACACAGGAACCTCGATTATCCAAAGGACACATGCAGGGTGTATTTCAGTCGCTTGACGATTAGATCCCTTACAGTGTGGAAACAGGCCCAACCAGTCCACACTGACCCTCCGAAGAGTAACCCACCCAGACCCATTTCCCTCTGACTAATGTACCTAACACTACGGGCAATTTAGCATGGCCAATTCACCCTGACCTGCACATATTTGGACTGTGGGACGGAACCGGAGCACTAGGAGGAAACCCACGCAGACGCGGGGAGAATGTGCAAACTCCACACAGTCTGTCGCCTGAGGCAGGAATGAAACCCGGGTCCCTGGTACTGTGAGGTAGCAGCGCTAACCACTGAGCCACCGTGCTGGTTCATCTAATTCTGGATAATCGAAGTTCCTCTGTATTATGTGCACTTCTGGTCTATCGGAAGGATGTTGCAAAACTTGAAAGGGTTCAGAAAGATTGACAAGGATGTTGCCAGGGTTGGAGGGTTTGAGCTACAGGGAGAGGCTGAACAGGCTGGGGTTGTCTTCCCTGGAACGTCGGAGGCTGAGGGTTGACTTTAAGAGAGGTTTATAAAATCATGAGGGGCATGGATAGGGATAGACAAAGTCTTTTGCCAGAACTAGAGGGCATAGGTTTAGGGTGAGAGGGGAAAGATTTTAAAAGGGTCCTAAGGGGCAACATTTTTCACACAGAGGGTGGTGTGTGCGCGTGTGGAATGAGCTGCCAGAGGAAGTGGTGGAGGCTGGTACAATTGCAACATTTAAAAGGCATCCACTTGGGTATCTGTGTAAGGAGAGGTTTGGAGGGATAGGGCCAATTGCTGGCAAATGGGACTTGATTAGTTGAGGATATGGAGGAGTTGGAGCGAAGGGTCTGTTTCTGTGTTGTACATCTCCACTTCAGGAGGAAATGCGCAGTCGCAGGCTCGCAGAGCCACTGGATGCCAAGGGGATGAGAGCACAGCAACTGCAGTGACCCTCCCCCATCCCACCCAGGGTTCAGCCCTGGGCGGTGACTCACAGCGGCTGGCCCCGTCACTTGTGCCCCCGCTGGTGCCGCAGCAGGTGCTGAGAGGAAGCGAAGCCCCTCCCGCAGACGGGGCAGGTGAAGGGCCGCTCCCCGGTGTGGACCTGCTGGTGTGAGAACAGGTGGGACGACTGGGTGAAGCCCTTGCCGCAGACGGAGCAGGTGAAGGGCCGCTCCCCGGTGTGAAGCCGCTGGTGCCGCAGCAGGGTGGACGAGTGAGAGAAGCTCTTGCCGCAGACGGAGCAGGTGAAGGGACGCTCCCCGGTGTGAAGCCGCTGGTACCGCAGCAGGGTGGACGAGCGGGTGAAGCTCTTGCCGCAGACCGAGCAGCTGAACGGCCGCTCCCCCGTGTGGACCCGCTGGTGGGTTAGCAGGTCGGACGAGCGGGCGAAGCCCTTGCCGCAGACAGAGCAGGTGAAGGGCCACTCCCCGGTGTGGACCTGCTGGTGCTGCAGCAGGTTGGACGACTGGGTAAAGCTCTTGCCGCAGACCGAGCAGCTGAATGGACTCTCCCCGGTGTGGACCCGCTGGTGGGTCAGCAGGTGGGAGGAGTCGGTGAAGCCCTTGCCACAGACGCAGCAGGTGAAGGGCCGCTCCCCGGTGTGGAGCCGCTGGTGCCGCAGCAGGTTGGACAACTGGGTAAAGCTCTTGCCGCAGACCGAGCAGCTGAACGGCCTCTCCCCGGTGTGGACCCGCTGGTGGGTCAGCAGGTGGGAGGAGTCGGTGAAGCCCTTGCCGCAGATGGAGCAGGTGAAGGGCCGCTCCCTGGTGTGAACCCGCTGGTGGGTCAGCAGGGTGGACGACTGGGTGAAGCACTTGCCGCAGACGGGGCAGGTGAAGGGCCGCTCGCCGGTGTGGAAACGCTGGTGGGTCAGCAGGATAGACGACTGGGTGAAGCCCTTCCCGCACTCGGAGCAGCTGAACGGCCTCTCCCCAGTGTGGACACGGCGGTGGATCTCCAGCACGGAGGGGGAGCGGAATCCTTTCCCGCAATCCCCACACTTCCACGGTTTCGCCATGGCGTGCGGAATGCCTCCTGAGACTTCCTTTCCCCACAGTGGGCAAACTGGCTCAGGCACGTGCCCCTGTGGTTCAGGTGAAGACGATACTTTAAGAGCCTACTGAAGCAGACAAAAACGTTCAAAGAATTTTCCCCTTCTGGACTGAAAGAGGGACGTCTCTCCTGTCCCACGAATCAAGGGGCTCTGTCAGACCTTCACATGGTACTCCGTTGGGGAGCTCTACCTGCAAAGCTGCTCTTCTCATATCCTGTGAAAAAGGGGATTACAAAAGTCATTGCTGCCTGCACATGACAGGAATTCAGAACAGACCATTCTAGTTTCTGTAGAACTTCCCTAAAACAATCAAGTTACAATATACAGATGCCAGTGTTGGGCTGGGGTGTACAAAGGTAAAAAAAAAATCACACATCACCAGGTTGTAGTCCATTAGATTTGTTTAGAAGTTCGAGCTTTCAGAGCTCTGCACCTTCATCAGGTAGCTAGTAAAACCTCCAGGCGAAAAAGACAGCAGATGCTGGAGATCAGAGTGGTGCTGGAAAAGCACAGCAGGTCAGGCAGCATCCGAGGAGTAGGGAAAAAAAAAATCGACGTTTCGGGCAAAAGCCCTTCATCAGGAATGAGGAAAGAATGAGGACACTTTCCTCATTCCTGAAGAAGGGCTCATACCCGAAACGTCGAATCTCCTGTTCCTTGGATGCTGCCTGACCTGCTGAGCTTTTCCAGCAACACATTTTCAGCTCTGATCTCCAGCATCTGCAGACCTCACTTTCTCCTATAACCTAGAGTTGTGTGATTTTTAACTTTAAGAAGTGTTGCAAATCTCCCCCCCACCCCCACCCCCACCACACACACACACACACACACACACACACACACACACACACTTTTCTTCAATTCTCACTCTGCTGTTTCTGATATTACCCATCCCCCAGTATTGTCCAGAAAGGGACTTATTACCTAAAAAAGCTGTAAATCTCCATCCCACACACTCTTTAACTCTTGCTGTACCTAATATCCCACCTCCCCCCCATGCTCCAGCAGGGTCTGACTGATGCTCATTGACTGAGCCACACTCACCTCTTCCTGGACACAGGGACCCTCCAGACCAACACAACATCAGCTCCCCTTGACCCCCCCCCGCAATGGCGCATGTGCAGGAGCAACCGGTCACGTGAATCGAGGAACCGCTGTCGTCACAGAGGCCGCGCGTTGATTTGACGGACCGCCCGCCCGTGCGGCGTTCCAGCCTTTCCCATTGGTCCACCGCGCCGTGCGTCACGCGGCGGCACTGGTCTTTGTGACACCCACGCGACCTCTCTCCTCCACTACCCTCACGTGCCCCTCCCTTAACCTTGACAGGGGGAGGCATGACCAATGGGGAGCCTTGGAGGACCGGAAGGAAGGCTGGTCCTCCTACCAATCAGAGCATCCCGTCAGTGTCTGAATGCGGAAGTTGGATCATGAGCTCCTGCTGCTCTCTCTCTCTCTGAATGAAGATTGAGTGTTACCCCAGACTGCACCAACCTCTGTGAGTACAGCACCCTCTCTTCCATTTCTTTTCTCATTTTGGGATTAAACTGTTGGTTTGTAGGAAGTGAAGTGAAAGGAGGTGAACTCAGGAAAGGTGCATATGCTGGATGCATTGGTCTGGATCGCTGTCTGTGTCTCTCTCGTGTCCTTCATCACGAATTGCGGAGGGGGAGGGGGGTGGGGGTTTGGGAGTGTGGAAAGGGTGCTGAGAGATAAATAGGAAGGTGGGAGTGGGGCTGGGGGTAAGGTAGATGCAGGTTGTGGGGGGGGAGGTGATGGCGACAGGGTGGAGCAGATTGGTGGGAAGGAAGATGGACAGGTGGGACAGTTCAAGAGGGTGGTGCTGAGTTGGAGGGTTGGAGCTGGGGTGGGAGGGGGGAGGGAATGTGAGGAAACTGATGATATCGATGTTGATGCCATGTGGTTTCAGGGTCCTAGGCCACCTGATACCTGGAGGAAGAATGCCTCTGCATTGGGACCCTCCAACCATACGGGATCAATATTGATTTCACCAGTTTCCTCATTCCCCTCCCCCCGGCCCCTGCCCAATCCCAGATACAACCCTCGAACTTGGGACTGCTCTTTTGAACTGTCCCACCTGTCCATCTGCCTTCCCATCTATCTGCTCCACCCTCCTGTCTGACCTGTCACCTTCTTCCCCTGCTTTCATCTACCCATAGCATTCTCAGCTCCCTTCCCCCAGTCCCACCTCCCTCCCATTTATCTCTCAGTCCCTTTGTGCCCACCCCACATTCCTAATCAAGGGGTTATGCCAAAAACGTCAAACCTCCTGGTCCTCAGATGCTGGCTGACCTGCTGTACTCTTGCAGCACCAGACATTTTGGTGCTTATTTGTCTGGATGTTCTGATGTGACCCATTCGCAGATGTGAAGTCACATTTGAGAAAAACTCCTCCATGGAATGTGGGCTTTCTTTTTGGCAAGGCCAACAATGTTTTTGTCACTAACTGGCCTTCAGACAAGAGGATTGCCAGACTTTAGGGGGCATTTTAAAAGTCAAGCACGTGAGCCGTCATATGCAAGCAGCACCAAGTTAACGCTGACGGATTTCCTTCCCTGAAGAGCGTTATTGAATCAAATGGGTTTTCAGAAAAGTTTCATTCTCTCAATGACTGAGACTAGTTTTCAATTCAGATTTTTAAAAAAATTTAAATTTAATTTCCCCAATGTTTGTTTTTACTGGTATTTGAACCCATGAGCCCAGATTATTTGCCTGGGGCCTCTGGATTGCTGGTCCAGTGTTGTTGTTATAACATCACTGACTCACCTGGACAGCATTGAGAGTCATACAGATGTATAGCACACAAAGAGACCCTATGTGCAACTGGTGCATGCCGAGCACATAGCCAAAATTGATCTAGTCCAATGTGCCAGCACGTCCCTCCACACCCTTCCCATTCACATTCCCATCCAGATGCCTTTCAAATGTTGCAATTGTCCCAGCCTCCACCACTTCCTCTGGCAGCTCATTCCATACACGCACCACCCTCTGACTGACAAAGTTGCCCCTTAGGTCCTTTTTATGTCTTTTCCCCTCTCACCTCTAGTTCTGGACTCTCCCACCCCAGGGAAAAGACCTTGTCTATTCACCCTATCCATGCCCCTCATCATTTTATAAACCTCAATAAGGTCACCCCTCAGCCTCCGATGCTCGAGGGAAAACAGCCCCAGCTTATTTAGCCACTCCCTGTAGCTCAAACCCTGGCAACATCTTTGTAAACATTTTCTGAACCCTTTCAAGTTTCATTTAACTGTACAGTAAAAATCATACTGGACAGGGATATATCTCGTGTTACTCTGCAATATGTATTTATTTATGGTTGTATAAATTTGATTTATAATTTATTTCTAGTTATATCATAGAGTGTTGTAGCCATGTTATGTATTCAAAGTTTGGGAGAAGATAGTAGTGTTATGGATGCGGATCATTAGCTGTTTTCCTGTTTGTCCTATGTAGTGTTTTGTGCAGTTCTTATTGTGCACAAAATCCCATGCAAGGACTGCACAAAACACTACATAGGACAAACAGGAAGACAGCTAACGATCCGCATCCATGAATACCAACTAGCCACGAAACGACACGACCAGCTATCCTTGGTAGCCATACACGCAGATGACAATCAACATGAATTCGACTGGGACAACGCTGCTATTATAGGACAAGCCAAACCGAGAACAGCCAGGGAATTCCTAGAGGCATGGCACTCATCCACAGATTCAATCAATAAGCTCATCGACCTGGACCCAATATACCGGCCACTGCAGCTGACAGCTGGAACTGACAACCGGAAGCGGGCAGAGACAAACCTCTATAAATGCCGGAGGAAAGATCACAGAAGCGCTTCACAGGAGGCTCCCAAGCACTGAGGATGTCACCTAGACAGGGGACGAAGCGTCTGCAATACAAACTCCCAGTTCGGCGAACAGAACCACAACATGTCATGTATTTCCAGTCATACCCGTTACAGGACAGGAGAATACTGGGCTCAACGCTGACTCTGTAGATGAATCTAGTCAGACTCATTCCTCTCTATATCCAGAGAGTCCTGTAAGTGTATTCCTCTATAGGGTCCCTCCAGTCTCACTTGGGTATTGAGCGACTCCACTACAGTCATCCTCAGAGCGAGCATGTTCTAGGTCTTGTTACCAAAGCAAAGTTCTTGCTCTGATTCTCTTCTTCCCCCCCCCCCCCCACCCCCCCCACCCCGCCCCGCCAACATCTTGGTCTGTCAATATGGTAGAAAGAGAGGTGGGGGGGGGCAGATAACTAGGTTAGCAAACTGCATGAGGGTGGTATGATGGCTCAATAGGTAGCACCGATGCCTCATAGTGCCAGGGACCTGGGTTCAATTCCAGCCTCGGGCGACTCTCCGTGTGGGTTTCCCCCGAGTGCTCTGGTTTCCTCCCACAGTCCAACCTTGTGCAGGTGAGGGTGGGTTGGCCGTGCTAAATTGCCCAGAGTGTTCAGGGATGTGTAGCTTAGGTGCACGTGTCAGGGGTAAATATAGGGGAATGGGTCTGGGTGGGATACTCATCACAGGGTCGGTCTGGATTTGTTGGGTCGGTCTGGACTTGTTGGGCCGAAGGGCCTGTTTCCACACTGTAGGGGTTCTAATTCTTAACTTCTCTTGGAGCTAGATCTGCCAAATGTCAGGAATCAGAACAATTGGGACATTGTTCCATCTTCAGGGAACAATGGGCCTGAACACACAGATCTCTCTCTACATCAGTTTTCCCCAGGACTTTTCCATTTACTGTATAGTTTGCTCTAGAATTGGATCTTCCAAAATACATCACCTCACATTTGTCTGGATTGAACTCCATCTGCCATTTCTCTGCCCAACTCTCCAGTCTATTCTCCATTCTGCTGTATTCTCTGACAGTCCTCTTCACTATCTGCTACTCCACCAATCTTAGTGTCAACTGCAAACTTGCTAATGAGGCAACCTACACCTTCCTCCAAATCATTTAGATATATCACAAACAGCAGTGCTCCCAGCACGGAGCCCTGTGGGACACCACTGGTCACCGTCTCAGTTTTGAGAAACTCCCTTCCAATACTACTCCCTGTCTCCTGTTTCCCAACCAGTTCTCTATCCATCTAGCTAGAATACCCTGGACCCCATGTGATTTCACCTTTTCCATCAGCCGACCATGGGGAACCTTGTCAAATGCCCAAGTCCATGTCTATGACATCTGCAGCCCTTCCCTCATCAATCAATTTTGTCATTTCCTCGTAGAATTCTATTAAGTTGCTAAGACATGACCTTCCCTAAACAAAACCATGCTGCCTATCACTCATAAGCTCATTTTCTTCCAAATGTAAATAGATCTTATCCCTCAGTATCTTCTCCAGCAGCTTCCCTACCACTGACATCCAGCTCACAGGTCTGTAATTACCTGGATTATCCCTGCGACCCTTCTGAAACAAGGGGAAAACATTATCAATTCTCCAGTCCTCTGGGACCTCACCTGTGTTCAAGGAAGCTGCAAAGATATCTGTTAAGGCCCAAACTATTTCCTCTCTTGCTTCCCTCAGTAACCTGGGATAGATCCCATCAGGACCTGGGGACTTTGACCACCTTAATGCCTTTTTAGAATACCCATCACTTCCTCCTCCTTATGCCGACTTGCCCTAGAGTATTCAAAGATCTATCCCTAACGTCAACATCCACCATGTCCCTCTCCTCAGTTAAACCTGACACAAAGTACTCATTAAGAAACTTGCCCATTTTCTCTGACTCCACACACATCTTTCCTCCTTCGTCCTTGAGTGGGCCCACCCTTTCTCTAGTTACCCTCTTGCTCCTTCTATATGAATAAAAGGCTTTGGGGTTGTCCTTAACCTTGCTCGCTAAGGATATCTCATCGCCCCTTTTAACCCTCTTAATTCCTCATTTCAGATTGGAAGAATATCGGGAAAGTAGGACCAAAGCTTTGTCTGTCTTCAGTCGCCTAGACCTTATGTATGCTTCCTTTTTCCTCTCAGCAAGTCTCACAATTTCACCTGTCATCCATGGTTCCCTAATCTTGCCAATTCCATCCCTCATTTTCACAGAGACATCTCTCTCCTGAACTCGAATCAATTCTCTTTAAGAGCCTCCCAAATATCGAATATGGATTTTCCTTCAAAAAGCTGCTCCCAATCCACACTTCCCCAGCGCCTGCTGAATTTGGGTATAGTTGGCCTTTCCCCAATAAGCACTCTTCCTTTCGGACCACTCTCGTCTTTGTCCATGAGTATTCTAAACCTTACGGAATTGTGATCCCTATCCCCAATGTAATCCCCACCTGAAACTTCACCCACCTGGCCGGGTTCATTCCCCAACACCAGGTTCAATATGGCCCCTTCCCGAGTTGAACTATTTACATACTACTCTGGAAACCCTCCTGGATTCTCCTTACAAATTCTGCTCCTCTAACAGTAAGTGAATCCCAGTCAATGTTGGGAAAATTAAAATCTCCTCTCACCACCACCTATCCTACATCTTTCCATGATCTGTTTATATATTTGTACCACTATCTCACGCTCACTATTGGGAGGCCTGTAGTATAGCCCCAACATTGTTACTGCACCCTTCCTATTTCTGAGCTCTGCTGAAAATGTTAAAGCACAGCAGGTTAGGCAGCATCTAAGGAATAGGAAATTCGACGTTTCGAGCATAAGCCCTTCATCAGGAATGAGGCGAGTTTGCCAAGCAGGCTAAGATAAAAGGTAGGGAGGAGGGACTTGGGGGAGGGGCGATGGAGATGTGATAGGTGGAAGGAGGTCAAGGTGAGGGTGATAGGCCGGAGTGGGGTGGGGGCGGAGAGGTCAGGAAGGAGATTGCAGGTTAGGAGGGCGGTGCTGAGTTGAGGGAACCGACTGAGACAAGGTGGGAGGAGGGGAAATGAGGAAACTGGAGAAATCTGAATTCATTCCTTGTGGTTGGAGGGTTCCCAGGCGGAAGATGAGGCGCTCCTCCTCCAGCCGTCGTGTTGTTGTGTTCTGCCGGTGGAGGAGTCCAGGGACCCGCATGTCCTCGGTGGAGTGGGAGGGAGAGTTAGTGTTGAGCCATGGGGTGGTTGGGTTGGTTGGTCCGGGCATCCCAGAGGTGTTCTCTGAAGCGTTCCGCAAGTAGGCGGCCTGTCTCCCCAATATAGAGGAGGCCACATCGGGTGCAGCGGATGCAATAGATGATGTGTGTGGAGGTACAGGTGAACTTGTGGCGGATATGGAAGGATCCCTTGGGGCCTTGGAGGGAAGTGAGTGTGGAGGTGTGGGCGCAAGTTTTACATTTCCTGCGGTTGCAGGGGAAGGTGCTGGGGGTGGAGGTTGGGTTGGTGGGGGGTGTGGACCTGACGAGGGAGTCACGAAGGGACTGGTCCTTGCGGAACGCTGATAGGGGAGGGGAGGGAAATATATCCCTGGTGGTGGGGTCCGTTTGGAGGTGGCGGAAATGACGGCGGATGATACGTTGTATACGGAGGTTGGTGGGGTGGTAGGTGAGAACCAGTGGGGTTCTGTTTTGGTGGCGGTTGGAGGAGCGGGGCTCAAGGGCGGAGGAGCAGGAAGTGGAGGAGATGCGATGGAGGGCATTGTCAATCACGTCTGGGGGGAATCTACGGTCCTTGAAGAAGGAGGCCATGTGGGCTGTGCGGTGTTGGAACTGGTCCTCCTGGGAGCAGATGCGGCGGAGACGAAGGAATTGGGAATATGGGATGGAGTTTTTACAGGGGGCAGGGTGGGAGGAGGTGTAGTCCAGGTAGCTGTGGGAGTCAGTCGGTTCATAGTAGATGTCTGTGTTGAGTCGGTCGCCCGAGATAGAGATGGAAAGGTCTAGGAAGGGGAGGGAGGAGTCTGAGACAGTCCAGGTGAATTTGAGGTCGGGATGGAAGGTGTTAGTAAAGCTGATGAACTGTTCAACCTCCTCGTGGGAGCATGAGGCAGTGCCGATACAGTCATCGATGTAGCGGAGGAAAAGGTGGGGGGTGGTGCCAGTTTAGTTGCGGAAGATGGACTGTTCCACATATCCTACGAAGAGACAGGCATAGCTGGGGCCCATGTGGGTGCCCATGGCAACTCCTTTAGTTTGGAGGAAGTGGGAGGATTGAAAAGAGAAGTTCTTCAATACACGGAAGATAACAAATGTTCATCACATTGATTCCTGAGAGGAGAGGATTCATGGATCAGGAGGGATCGAGTCGATTGGCAATGAATTCAATAGGTTTGAACAGAATGATGGGGAATCGCATGGGAACCGATAAAATTCCAGGAGGGATGGGTTCAGATTTTTGGGACATTGGGGCCCGTGCTGGGGGTGGAGGGACTATTACAAATCAGATGAGCTACACCCGGGCCAGACTGGAACTAATATCCTTGGGGTTGCTTTTGCTAACGCTGCTGGGGAGGGTTTAAACTAATGTGGCGGGGGATGGGAAACAAATGAGGAGGTTCGTGGTCAGGAAGGAGGTAGTAACTAAAGCCCGAAAGGAGGGAGATAATAAAGTCAGTGTGACAAAGGGGAAGAGTCACAGGGAACAGATGGTGAACGCAAAGGGACAGGTGGTCTCAGGTGCATTTGTTTTAATCCGATAAGTGTAGTAGGTAAGACAGATGAACTTAGGGCTTGGAGTCGTACCTGGGAGGATGATGTTATTGCTAATACTGAGACTTGGTTGAGGGAAGAGCAAGATTGGCAACTAAATATCCCAGGATATCGATGCTTCAGGTGGGATAGAGAGGGAGGTGAAGGAGTTGTATTACTGGTCAGAGAGGCTATCACAGCTGTGCTGAAGGAGGGCACTATGAAGGACTCGGGCAGTCAGGTCATATGGGAAAAGTCCTGGGGAAAACTCATGTAGAGAGAGATCTGGGTGTTCAGGCCCATTGTTCCCTGAAGATGGCAATGCAGGTCAGTAGAGTGGTCAAGGCAGCATATGGCACACTTTCCTTCATCGGACAGAGTATTGAGTACAAGAGTTGGCAGGTCATGTTACAGTTATACAAGACTTTGTTTCGGCCAGATTTGGAATACCACGTGCAGTTCTGGTCGCCACATTACCAAATGGATGTGGATGCTTTGGATAGGGTGCACAGGAGGTTCACCAGGATGTTACCTGGTATGGAGGATGCTAACTATGAAGAGAGGTTGAATAGATCAGGATTATTTTCATTGGAAAGACGGAGGTTGAGGTGGGACCAGATTGAGGCCAACAAAATCATGAGGGGTATAGACAGGGTGGAAAGCAAGAAATGTTTTTCCCCAGAGTGGAGGACTCAGTTACCTGGGGTCATGAGTTCAAAGTGAGAGGGGAAAGATTTAAGATATGTATGGAAACTTCTTTACGCAGAGGGTGCTGGGTTCCTGGAATGTGTTGCCAGCGGAGATGGTAGGGACAGGAACAATGGCGTCATTTAAGATGTATCTCAACAGATACATGAAAGGGCAGGGAGCAGAGGGATACAGATCCTGAGAAAATAGGCAGCAGGTTTAGATAGAGGATCTGGATCAGTGTAGGTTTGGAGGGCCGAAGGGCCTGTTCCTGTGCTGGAATATTCTTTATTCTATCGGGAAAAGACACCTGCCACTCACCTCATCAATGGCCCTCCTGATTTTACAAAGTGTTATAAAGTGTGCTGGACACTCAATGGAATAGAGGCTATTGTATTTGACTTTGATCTATCTGTGGCCATTGGGAAGATGTTTCCATTGGTAGGAGAGACCAGGAGACGAGGGCACAGCCTTAGACCTTTTAGAACGGAGATAAGGGGAAACCTCTTCAGACAGAGAGTGGGGAATCTGTGGAATTCACTGCCACAGGAGGCTGGGAGGCCAGGTCACGGAGGGTATTTAAGACTGAAATAGATGGGACAAACATGATTTACCATCCGGTGTGAAAGGAGTGCACTTCCTCAGCTCCTGCAGATCTTTGGCCCGGGGAACGTGCAGTCCCAGCCTCAAACAGCATCGGTCCCACGGGAAGCAAAGGGAGCGAGAGCGGCCAGTCCGGCAGAAAGGAAGCCTCGCTCCCTTCCCGCTTCACCCACTGTCTTCGAACGGGGCACAATCCCCCCACGGGCACGATCCCCCCCAGTCCTGGGTGGGATTCGCTGCAGACTTCAACTCCGTGCGATCACGTTGGGAAGGCGCCTGTGCGTCCGCAGGGTCGGCGATCGATTGAAGGCCTTGCCGCCCCCGGGGCAGGTGAGAGGCCTCTCCCTGGTGTGTGGAGGCGCCGGTGCGTCTGCAGGTGGGACAGCTGGGTGAAGGCCTTGCCACACTCGGGGCAGGGGTACGGCCTGTCCCCGGTGTGGACCCGCCGGTGCCTCAGCAGCTTGGAGGACCCAATGAAGGCCTTGCCGGACTCGGGGCAGGAAAACGGCCTCTCCCCGGTGTGACCGCGCCGGTGGTCTCCAGCTCAGAGGGGACTCGAAACCCCTTCCCGCATTCCCCACACTTCCACGGTTTCCCCACGGCGCAGGCTCCCTCCAGGTTCGACGCTCCCTCTGACGTCCCACTCTGCTGCGGGTGGCCGGCTGGCTAACTCTCCGCTCCGGTAAAGCTCCCTCCACCCTCGAACAGCGGCATCTCAGTGCTTTACCAGTCAGATCTCTGGAAGCAGGCGGGACAATCCTCCTTCTCCACTCAAAAGATCGATAAAATTCCAGTCCCAATGAGTCAAGCTGGCTGAGGCAATTAGTTCAAGATATGCAGGTAAATCCTCCTGTGAAAGCCTGTCAATTAGAAAGTCATCGCTGTCAGTATCACGTAGAATCTCAGAGTTTAACAGATCGATTTCACGGAATATTCATTCCATGCCCATAACCCAAAACCTGAGTGTCTCCATCCCACACACTCTCCCTACTGCCGTACCTTATACGCTCCCTCCCAATTTTTCTGATTCCTGACATTTGAAAGATCTAGCTCCAAGAAAAGTTAAGAATTAGAACCCCTACAGTGTGGAAACAGGCCCTTCGGCCCAACAAGTCCATACCGACCCAACAAGTCCAGACTGACCCTGTGATGAGTATCCTACCCAGACCCATTCCCCTATATTTACCCCTGACACGTGCACCTAAGCTACACATCCCTGAACACTCTGGGCAATTTAGCACGGCCAACCCACCCTCACCTGCACAAGGTTGGACTGTGGGAGGGAACCGGAGCACTCAGGGGAAACCCACACGGAGAGTCACCCGAGGCTGGAATTGAACCCAGGTCCCTGGCACTATGAGGCATCGGTGCTACCTACTGAGCCACCATGCCACCCTCATGCAGTTTGCTAACCTAGTTATCTGCCCCCCCCTCTCTTTCTACCATATTGACAGACCAAGATGTGGGGGGGGAGGGGAAAGAGAATCAGAGCAAGAACTTTGCTTTGGTAACAAGACCTAGAACATGCTCGCTCTGAGGATGACTGTAGTGGAGTCGATCAATACCCAAGTGAGACTGGAGGGACCCTATAGAAGAATACACTTACAGGACTCTGTGGATATAGAGAGGAATGAGTCTGACTAGATTCATCCACAGAGTCAGCATTGAGCCCAGTATTCTCCTGTCCTGTAAAGGGTATGACTGGAAATACATGACATGTTGTGGTTCTGTTCGCCAAGCTGGGAATGTGTGTTGCAGACGTTTCGTCCCCTGTCTAGGTGACATCCTCAGTGCTTGGGAGCCTCCTGTGAAGCGCTTCTGTGATCTTTGCTCCGGCATTTATAGTGGTTTGTCTCTGCCCGCTTCCGGTTGTCAGTTCCAGCTGTCCGCTGCAGCGGTCGGTATATTGGGTCCAGGTCGATGTGCTTATTGATTGAATCTGTGGATGAGTGCCATGCCTCTAGGAATTCCCTAGCTGTCTTCCTGTTTGTCCTATGTAGTGTTTTGTGCAGTCCTTATTGTGTACAAAATCCCATGCAAGGCCTGCACAAAACACTACATAGGACAAACAGGAAGACAGCTAACAATCCGCATCCATGAACACCAACTAGCCACGAAACGACACGACCAGCTATCCTTGGTAGCCATACACGCAGATGACAAGCAACATGAATTCGACTTGGACAACACTACTATTATAGGACAAGCCCAAACCGAGAACAGCCAGGGAATTCCTAGAGGCATGGCACTCATCCACAGATTCAATCAATAAACACATCGACCTGGACCCAATATACCGGCCACTGCAGCGGACAGCTGGAACTGACAATCGGAAGCGGCAGAGACAAACCACTATAAATGCCGGAGGAAACAACACAGAAGTGCTTCACAGGAGACTCCCAAGCACTGAGGATGTCACCCAAACGGGACGAAACGTCTGCAACACAAATTCCCAGCTCGGCAAACAGAACCACAACAACGAGCAGCCAAGCTACAAATCTTCTCCAAAACTTGGAATACATAACATGGCTACAACACTATGATATAACTAGAAATAATTATAAATCAAATTTATACAGTCGTAAATAAATACACATTGCATAGTGACACTATGATATATCCCTGTCCAGTATGACTTTTACTGTTCAGTTAAACGAAACTTGAAAGGGCTCAGAAAATGTTTACAAAGATGTTGCCAGGGTTTGAGCTACAGGGAGTGGCTAAATAAGCTGGGGCTGTTTTCCCTCGAGCATCGGAGGCTGAGGGGTGACCTTATTGAGGTTTATAAAATGATGAGGGGCATGGATAGGGTGAATAGACAAGGTCTTTTCCCTGGGGTGGGAGAGTCCAGAACTAGAGGTGAGAGGGGAAAAGACATAAAAAGGACCTAAGGGGCAACTTTGTCAGTCAGAGGGTGGTGAGTGTATGGAATGAGCTGCCAGAGGAAGTGGTGGAGGCTGGGACAATTGCAACATTTAAAAGGCATCTGGATGGGAATATGAATGGGAAGGGTTTGGAGGGACGTGCTGGCACGTCGGACTAGATCAATTTTGGCTATGTGCTCGGCATGCACCAGTTGCACATAGGGTCTCTTTGTGTGCTATACATCTGTATGACTCTCAATGCTGTCCAGGTGAGTCAGTGATGTTATAACAACAACACTGGACCAGCAATCCAGAGGCCCCAGGCAAATAATCTGGGCTCATGGGTCCAAATACCAGTAAAAACAAACATTGGGGAATTTAAATTTTTTTTAAATCTGAATTGAAAACTAGTCTCAGTCATTGAGAGAATGAAACTTTTCTGAAAACCCATTTGATTCAATAACGCTCTTCAGGGAAGGAAACCCGCTAGCATTAACTTGGTGCTGCCTGCATATGATGGCTCACGTGCTTGACTTTTAAAATGCCCCCTAAAGTCTGGCAATCCTCTTGTCTGAAGGGCAGTTAGGGACGAAAACATTGTTGGCCTTGCCAAAAAAAGAAAGCCCACATTCCATGAAGGACTTTATCTCGAATGTGACTTCACATCTGCGAATGGGTCACATCAGAACATCCAGACAAATAAGCACCAAAATGTCTGGTGCTGCAAGAGTACAGCAGGTCAGCCAGCATCTGAGGAGCAGGAGGTTTGATGTTTTGGGCATAACCCCTTGATTAGGAATGTGGGGTGGGCCCAAAAGGACTGAGAGATAAATGGGAGGGATGTGGGACTGGGGGAAGGGAGCTGAGAATGCTATGGGTAGATGAAAGCGGGGGAAGGAGGTGACAGGTCAGAGAGGAGGGTGGAGCAGATAGATGGGAAGGCAGATGGACAGGTGGGACAGTCCCAAGTTCGAGGGTTGTATCTGGGAGTGGGCAGGGGGGGGGGGGGTGTAAATGAGGAAACTGGTGAAATCAATATTGATCCTGTATGGTTGGAGGGTCCCAATGCAGAGGCATTCTTCCTCCAGGTATCAGGTGGCCTAGGACCCTGAAACCACATGGCATCAACATCGAGTTCACCAGTTTCCTCACATTCCCTCCCCCCTCCCACCCCAGCTCCAACCCTCCAACTCAGCACCACCCTCTTGAACTGTCCCACCTGTCCATCTTCCTTCCCACCAATCTGCTCCACCCTGTCGCCATCACCCCCCCCCACCACCAACCTGCATCTACCTTACCCCCAGCCCCACTCCCACCTTCCTATTTATCTCTCAGCACCCTTTCCACCCCCCCTCCCCCTCCGCAATTCCTGATGAAGGACACGAGAGAGACACAGACACACACAGAGACAGAGGGACAGAGACAGCGATCTAGACCAATGCATCCAGCATATGCACCTTTCCTGAGTTCACCTCCTTTCACTTCACTTCCTACAAACCAACAGTTTAAGCCCAAAATGAGAAAAGAAATGGAATAGGAGGGGTGAGAAGAGAGGGTGCTGTACTCACAGAGGTTGGTGCAGTCTGGGGTAACACTCAATCTTCATTCAGAGAGAGAGAGAGCAGCAGGAGCTCATGATCCAACTTCCGCATTCAGACAATGAGGGGATGCTCTGATTGGTAGGAGGACCAGCCTTCCTTCCGGTCCTCCAAGGCTTCCCATTGGTCATGCCTCCCCGTGTCAAGGTTAAGGGAGGGGCACGTGAGGGTAGTGGAGGAGAGAGGTCACGTGGGCGTCACAAAGACCAGTGCCGCCGCGTGACGCACGGCGCGGTGGACCAATGGGAAAGGCTGGAACGCCGCACGGGCGGGCGGTCCGTCAAATCAACGCGCGGCCTCTGTGACGACGGCGGTCCCTCGATTCACGTGACCGGTTGCTCCTGCACATGCGCCGTTGCGGGGGGGTTAAGGGGAGCTGATGTTGTGTTGGTCTGGAGGGTCCCTGTGGCCAGGAAGAGGTGAGTGTGGCTCAGTCAATGAGCATCAGTCAGACCCTGCTGGAGCATGGGGGGAGGGAGGTGGGATATTAGGTACAGCAAGAGTTAAAGAGTGTGTGGGATGGAGATTTACAACTTTTTTAGGTAATAAGTCCCTTTCTGGACAATACTGGGGGATGGGTAATATCAGAAACAGCAGAGTGAGAATTGAAGAAAAGTGTGTGTGTGTGTGTGTGTGTGGGGGTGGGGGGGGTGTGTGTGTCGGGTGGAGATTTGCAACACTTTTTAAAGTTAAAAATCACACAACTCTAGGTTATAGGAGAAAATGAGGTCTGCAGATGCTGGAGATCAGAGCTGAAAATGTGTTGCGGGAAAAGCTCAGCAGGTCAGGCAGCATCCGAGGAACAGGAGAATCGAAGTTTCGGGCATGAGCCCTTCTTCAGGAATGAGGAAAGTGTCCTCATTCTTTCCTCATTCCTGATGAAGGGCTTTTGCCCGAAATGTCGGTTTTTATTTTTTCCCTGCTCCTCGGATGCTGCCTGACCTGCTGTGCTTTTCCAGCACCACACTGATCTCCAGCATCTGCTGTCTTTTTCGCCTGGAGGTTTTACTAGCTACCTGATGAAGGTGCAGAGCTCTGAAAGCTCGAACTTCTAAACAAATCTAATGGACTACAACCTGGTGATGTGATTTTTTTTACCTTTGTACACCCCAGCCCAACACTGGCATCTGCATATTGTAACTTGATTGTTTTAGGGAAGTTCTACAGAAACTAGAATGATCTGTTCTGAATTCCTGTCATGTGTAGGTAGCAATGACTTTTGTAATCCCCTTTTCACAGGATATGAGAAGAGCAGCTTTGCAGGTAGAGCTCCCCAACGGAGTACCATGTGAAGGTCTGACAGAGCCCCTTGATTCGTGGGACAGGAGAGACGTCCCTCTTTCAGTCCAGAAGGGGAAAATTCTTTGAACGTTTTTGTCTGCTTCAGTAGGCTCTTAAAGTATCGTCTTTACCTGAACCACAGGGGCACGTGCCTGAGCCAGTTTGCCCACTGTGGGGAAAGGAAGTCTCAGGAGGCATTCCGCGCGCCATGGAGAAACCGTGGAAGTGTGGGGATTGCGGGAAAGGGTTCCGCTCCCCCTCCGTGCTGGAGATCCACCGCCGTGTCCACACTGGGGAGAGGCCGTTCAGCTGCTCGGTGTGCGGCAAGGGCTTCACCCAGCTGTCTATCCTGCTGACCCACCAGCGTTTCCACACCGGGGAGCGGTCCTTCACCTGCCCCGTCTGCGGCAAGTTCTTCACCCAGTCGTCCACCCTGCTGACCCACCAGCGGGTCCACACCAGGGAGCGGACCTTCACCTGCTCCGTCTGCGGCAAGGGCTTCACCGACTCCTCCCACCTGCTGACCCACCAGCGGGTCCACACCGGGGAGAGGCCGTTCAGCTGCTCGGTCTGTGGCAAGAGCTTTACCCAGTCGTCCAACCTGCTGCGGCACCAGCGGCTCCACACCGGGGAGCGGCCCTTCACCTGCTCCGTCTGCGGCAAGGGCTTCACCGACTCCTCCCACCTGCTGACCCACCAGCGGGTCCACACCGGGGAGAGTCCGTTCAGCTGCTCGGTCTGCGGCAAGAGCTTTACCCAGTCGTCGAACCTGCTGCAGCACCAGCAGGTCCACACCGGAGAGTGGCCCTTCACCTGCTCCGTCTGCGGCAAGGGCTTCGCCCGCTCGTCCGACCTGCTAACCCACCAGCGGGTCCACACCGGGGAGCGGCCGTTCAGCTGCTCCGTCTGCGGCAAGGGCTTCGCCCGCTCGTCCGACCTGCTAACCCACCAGCGGGTCCACACCAGGGAGCGGCCGTTCAGCTGCTCGGTCTGCGGCAAGAGCTTCACCCGCTCGTCCACCCTGCTGCAGCACCAGCGGCTTCACACCGGGGAGCGGCCCTTCACCTGCTCCGTCTGCGGCAAGAGCTTCTCTCACTTGTCCAACCTGCTGACCCACCAGCGGCTCCACACCAGGGAGCGGCCCTTCACCTGCTCTGTCTGCGGCAAGGGCTTCACCCGCTCGTCCGACCTGCTAACCCACCAGCGGCTCCACACCGGGGAGCGGCCGTTCAGCTGCTCGGTCTGCGGCAAGAGCTTCACCCGCTCGTCCACCCTGCTGCAGCACCAGCGGCTTCACACTGGGGAGCGGCCCTTCACCTGCTCCGTCTGCGGCAAGAGCTTCTCTCGCTCGTCCAACCTGCTGACCCACCGCCGGGTCCACACTAGGGAGCGGCCCTTCACCTGCTCCGTCTGCGGCAAGGGCTTCACCCGCTCGTCCGACCTGCTAACCCACCAGCAGGTCCACACCGGGGAGCGGCCCTTCACCTGCTCCGTCTGCGGCAAGGGCTTCACCCACTCGTCCAACCTGCTGACCCACCAGCAGGTCCACACCAGGGAGCGGCCCTTCACCTGCTCCGTCTGCGGCAAGGGCTTCACCCGCTCGTCCGACCTGCTAACCCACCAGCGGGTCCACACCGGGGAGAGGCCGTTCAGCTGCTCGGTCTGCGGCAAGAGCTTTACCCAGTCGTCCAACCTGCTGCGGCACCAGCGGCTTCACACCGGGGAGCGGCCCTTCACCTGCCCCGTCTGCGGGAGGGGCTTCGCTCAGTCCCAGCACCTGCTGCGGCACCAGCGGGGGCACAAGTGACGGGGCCAGCCGCTGTGAGTCACCGCCCAGGGCTGAACCCTGGGTGGGATGGGGGAGGGTCACTGCAGTTGCTGTGCTCTCATCCCCTTGGCATCCAGTGGCTCTGCGAGCCTGCGACTGCGCATTTCCTCCTGAAGTGGAGATGTACAACACAGAAACAGACCCTTCGCTCCAACCCCTCCATATCCTCAACCAGTCAAGTCCCATTTGCCAGCAATTGGCCCTATCCCTCCAAACCTCTCCTTATACAGATACCCAAGTGGATGCCTTTTAAATGTTGCAATTGTACCAGCCTCCACCACTTCCTCTGGCAGCTCATTCCACACGCACACACACCACCCTCTGTGTGAAAAATGTTGCCCCTTAGGACCCTTTTTAAATCTTTCCCCTCTCACCCTAAACCTATGCCCTCTAGTTCTGGCAAAAGACTTTGTCTATCCCTATCCATGCCCCTCATGAATTTATAAACCTCTCTTAAAGTCAACCCTCAGCCTCTGACGTTCCAGGGAAGACAACCCCAGCCTGTTCAGCCTCTCCCTGTAGCTCAAACCCTCCAACCCTGGCAACATCCTTGTCAATCTTTCTGAACCCTTTCAAGTTTTGCAACATCCTTCCGATAGACCAGAAGTGCACATAATACAGAGGAACTTCGATTATCCAGAATTAGATGAACCAGCACGGTGGCTCAGTGGTTAGCGCTGCTACCTCACAGTACCAGGGACCCGGGTTTCATTCCTGCCTCAGGCGACAGACTGTGTGGAGTTTGCACATTCTCCCCGCGTCTGCGTGGGTTTCCTCCTAGTGCTCCGGTTCCGTCCCACAGTCCAAAGATGTGCAGGTCAGGGTGAATTGGCCATGCTAAATTGCCCGTCGTGTTAGGTATATTAGTCAGAGGGAAATGGGTCTGGGTGGGTTACTCTTCGGAGGCTCAGTGTGGACTGGTTGGGCCTGTTTCCACACTAAGGGATCTAATCGTCAAGCGACTGAAATACACCCTGCATGTGTCCTTTGGATAATCGAGGTTCCTGTGTATTCCAAAAGTGGCCTAACCAACGTCCTGTCCAGACCCCAACCCCTATACTCAGTGCTTTGGCCAATAAAGTGATCTGCAGAATCTGCGGGACTTGCTTAATCCTGGGAGGTAAATCACGTGTTTCTCCTTCTCTTGCAGGTGGATCCAAGATTTCACTCTCTGTCCCATTGAGTCTCCAGTCAGGTCCTTCAGCTCAACTGGTCTCTCTCAGTATTTCTGACCCATGTGAGCCTCTACGCACCTCCCCTTCACTTGCTCACACTTGATTTCCCTTACAGCAGCATTCCCTTCAGTTCCTTTCTCCCTGACGTCTGTATCCAGCTTCTCCTTAAATGCCGTCCACCTCAACCTGCTACTGTGGGGGTCATTCCCGCTGCAGACAGAGGTCTCTCCTTGTAACCTCTTCAAAAGATTTACTGCTGACTTCCCCCTTCAGTCTTTTCCATTTCTGGGTCTCCCCGCTGTTGCGAAACTTGGAAGAGTTCAGAAAAGATTTACAAGGATGTTGCCAGGGTTGGAGGATCTGAGCTACAGGGAGAGGCTGAACAGGCTGGGGCTGTTTTCCCTGGAGCGTCGGAGGCTGAGGGATGACCTTAGAGGTTTACAAAATTATGACTGGCATGGATAGGATAAATAGGCAAAGTCTTTTCCCTGGGGTTGGGGAATCCAGAACTAGAGGGCATAGGTTTAGGGTGAGAAGGGAAGATATAAAAGAGACCTACAGGGCAACTTTTTCATACAGAAGGTGGTGTGTGTATGGAATGAGCTGCCAGAGGATGTGGTGGAGGCTGGTACAATTGCAACATTTAAGAGGCATTTGGATGGGTATATGAATAGGAAGGGTTTGGAGGGATATGGGCCGGGTGCTGGCAGGTGGGACTAGATTGGATTGGGATATTTGGTCGGTATGGACGGGTTAGACCGAAGGGTCTGTTTCCGTGCTGTACATCTCTTGACAAAGCCTTGTCTGAGGGTGAAATGTTGTCATTCCCGTTGATGCGGGTGGTCCCCTGTCTGTTGTCCTTTTTGTTTCCTTTCTCGGAAAGGACGTCGCGGACGTGGGCAGCGTTCCCGAGCCCCGCTCCGGAGCGGGCTGTTCCGTCCTCTTCCAGCCCCCGGGAGAAGGGGCAGCTTGAGTGCATTGGGAGAGTGGGCCATTCACCGGGAGGGTGCCAATGGGACGGGAGAGCGGTACCAGTAATGGGGCGAGGGGGAGATGCCTCAGACCGCCAGAAACACTGGGGCAGCTGCTCGCGTGCTCCTTTTGGATCTCACAGCACAGGGAGGCCATTCATCTGATTACCTCCCCGTCTCTGTCTCTCTGGCTCTGTCTCTCTCTCTCTCTCTCTCTGCGTCTGTCTGTCTCTCTGAGGTGACAGCGGATTCCAGCATATTGCTGCTTGCTGGGTAAACCTGTTTTTCCTCTGTTTTCCCCCTCTCTCTCTTGCTCAAACCCCTGAACTTCAGGCCGCCCCTGACCTTGTCACTATCAGTGAATAGGGAACAGCTTTTCTTCCTCCACCTTATCTGAACCTATCACAATCTTCCCCACTTTCACCAGTTGTATCTGTGTGTGACCCTCTCTTTCTGTGTCTCTTTCTCTCCTAAGCCCCCTCCCTCACCACATCCCATTTACCCACCCCCTCCTGTCATGCTCCCACTTTCAAACGGTCTCGTTGTGTTTTCACTGCCTCTTCCCCATCGTTTCCGTCAAGCACCTCATCTCACGCTTAGAACCCCTGCAGTGTAGGAGCAGGCCCTTCAGCCCATCCAATTCACACCAACCCTCCCTCACCCAGACCTCTGCCCGTAACCCTGCAATTCCCATTGACTAACCCACCTAGCCTACACTATGGGTAATTTAGCACGGCCAATGCACCCTAACCTGCACATCCCCAAACACTATGTAATTTAGCACGGCCAGTCCACCCAAACCTGCACATCCCTGGATACTATAGGACAATTTAGCCTGGCCAATCCTACACTAAGGGTGGATTGGCCATGCTAAATTACCCATAGTACCCAGGGATGTGTAGGTTAGGGTAGATTGGCCATGCTAAATTACCCAATCCAACACATCCCTGGGTACTGTTAGGATAAAATAGGTCAAGGGAGGGTGGAGCTATAGCTGCTGTTTGGGGAATCGAAACTGTTGCTTACGTGGCCAGCTCAGCTGCCAACGCCCAAATGAGCTCAATAACAGGAAACGCCTAGCAAACGCGAAATGTCCTAATAAGGCAATGCTTAGTAGCTCCGTGAAGCTCTGCTTAGCAAAGAGTATATCAGGAGCAGATTTGGGAGGGGAAGGCAGAACGCGCCTTCTCCAGTGAATGCATGGTGATTCACTGTATCAGCTACGATTCTGCAATAAAGCCTGCTTGTGCCAAACAATTGAGCGTCTGTTGTCTCTCCTCCTAAAACGAACATGCAAGGACAGATTCCGGCCTAACAGTACTATGGGTAATTTAGCATGGCCAATCCACCCTCACCTACACATCCCTAGGTACTATGGGTAATTTAGCCTGACCAATCCACCCTAACCTACACATCTCTGAGCACTATGGGTAATTTAGCATAGCCAATCCACCCTCACCTACGCATCTTTGGATTGTGGGAGGAAGCCAGAGCACCCGGAGAAAACCCTCGCAGACGCAGGCTGGAAATGTGCAAACTCCATACGGACAGTCACCCCCGAGGCTGGAATTGAACCCGGGTCCCTTGGCGCAGTGACCACTGAGCAACCCCTATTAATCCGCCTGCGTTAAGATCCTTTTGTCACCTGGATGAATGTTACAGGGGGGAGCGGGGTTTACGTCTTCTCTGAGCTGAGAGAGGACACAGGAGATGCTCCTCATCATGCTTTCATGTGTCACATTGCATAATTCTTAGAATTTACATGTAAATGTCTAGTTGGGGTTAGAATTCTTGTAAATGTAGACAAACCGAAACACTTGTTGAGACATTTCACCAAACCCCAAGTAGGCAATTGACATGCCCGTCCCTGAAAAGAGAACCTTTCGTGGGGTCAGAGTTGACATTGAGAATAGCGAAATGAACACTGTCCCCGTCGTGTTTGTATTTTTGCTGACAGAAGGGCAGTTTGCAGTCAGCAGGACCTGTGGGACTAGAGGCTGCGGGCCAGGTCTGCGCTCGGGAGCGTAAATCCCAACGGGAACCAGAGGCGTTGCTAACGTTTAAGCCAGCTGAGTTTAGCAAGAAAAGGCTGCGACCCTGTGCTTGAACTGATCAGCCGAAACTTTGGGCGGAGCCAAGGAGATCTGAAGGCGAAGCTCACGGGAGGGTCTCCTTTCTCAAAAAAACCAGAAAACATGAGGGATACCAGGAAGAATTCCGCTGAATTCCAGAGAGCTGTGGCATGCCGTTGATTTGGTACAATGAGCTTTTAATGTGAACTCTCATGAGGGAGTGCAAACGAACTCGAGTTGAAATGTAGCTCCGTAAAGTGTTGTGTAACAGTCATAGCGTTGACCGTTGTTGAACGTTTTGATGCGGTCCAGTTTTTCTTTTGTTTTTTAAAGATGAGATGATGTTTTGTGGTTTTTGGATGGGTTGGGTACAGAGTGGGAGGTAGGGTGGGCTGGGATCTTCCATGTTGATGGGATTTGACAGTGAATTTTGCTTCGTCAATTATTCAGACTGTGTGCCTGGAGAGAGGGAGGGTCTGACCCTTGGGAAGGGTGCTGGCGGGGTGTGGGCGGGAGGTGAACCTTTGCAATGTCCAATCAGAAGGCTAAGTGTTAAGATAACAAGAGCCGATATTTAGCAGTCGATAAGTGCAACATGTAAGCAGTTTGTTCATATGCAGCTCAAAGGCTGTCCCCAAAGTTAAACTTAGTATGGCGCCTACCCACTCAATCCAGTTACCCACCCCATTTCAGGGTGGATATGTGAACTATCACTAATTTTGGTTCTTCTAATGAATAAAACATTTAAACCTAGCTGTTCAGGAAAGCAAACAAGTTTAAAACTACAGCCATGCTGCAGTTAAACTCAATAGACTTACTCAGAGCAAAATACATGTTCTCTGAACGCAGTTGGAAGTTAACATAGTTGTATTAGGTGTAGAAATATCTGTTTAAATGGAGCGGTGAGCTTTCCCAATGTAGACAGGGCTCCTCGAAACGTGGCAGTGTCCCCCCTGCAGCTGCAGAGCGAGACAGGAGAGTTTGTTTTTGTGAATGAGCAGTTGTAGCGCGAGGTGGCTGTTGCTTGGTGACGGTGAGGCTCCCCCGGCCCCGCCCATCCCCCCGTGCAGACGTCACGCGGGGGTGAAGGCGGTTGGGAGGAGAAGTCGCTCGAGCGGGGAAGCGGCGGCCGTTAGGAAAATGGCGCCGTGCGGCCCGGGGCAGACCCCCGTCACTGGTCACCGCCGCCTTCCTGGCGCAGCTGCTGTGTCACGGCCACACCGGCCGGCTGTACAGCAGGCAGGAGCCGGTGACCATTCTGGAGGCGGATGGGGTTAAGGCCCTGTTTGGGAACTGGTCGGCCGCCTGGGTGGTGGAGTTCTACTGGTCGTGGGGCGGCCCCTGTGTTAACTATGGGGCCACCTGGAAGGTACTGGGCCCGGGAGGTGAAAGGTGAGGCAGGTTGTGGGGGGGACGGAGGGGAAGGAATGTGGGGCCTGTCCTGTCATAGTCACATTTTACACTCACTTTCCATCTGCTTTTACTGGCGCTTGTGCTGTTTACCCCTCACTGTGTTTTAATCCTTGTGCTGTTTGCCCTTTGCTGTTACTTGTGCAATTGCTGAGGGTAGTGTGTAAATACTAGTGAAGGATACTATGCACCAGCATGTATATGTTCCTCAGTTATTGAAGGGGCAGGACCTGTTGAGAACGGTTAGTAAAGCAGGGTGTGCACTAAGCCTTGTTAACATGGATATGTTCATTGGAAAAGTTGACTTTTTATTATTTAGAGTCGTAGAGATTTTCAGCACGGAAACAGATCCCCTCAGTCCAACCTGTCCACGCCAACCAGATATCCTACATTAATCTAGTCCCCATTGCCAGCACTATATCCCTCTACGCCATTCCTATTCATATACCCATCCAGATACTTTTTAAAGGCTGTAATTATACTGGCCTCCTCCACTTCCTCTGGCAGCTCATTCCATACACACACCACCCTCTGCATGGAAACATTGCCCTTCAGGTATCTTTTATATCTTTGTGGCCTCACCCTAAACCTATGTCCTCTAGTTGTGAAGGTCACCCCAACACAGAGGAAAAGACTTAAAAACATTGAGCAGCCAAACAAATGCAAAAGCAATCAAATATCAAGCCACATGGGGGAAAAAATATCGCTCTGCCCTTTTTGATCTCCAATAGACATTTGGAAACTGAAAATCTGTCAATAACACCAGCATTGCTACAGAGCATATTGTGTACACTCCTCGGTGTCAACAAGCAGGGCACATGTTTGCTAATGTCATCAAAACATTGGGCGTGTTCCTCATTGTCGGCAGAAAAGGGGCAAAACCTACTTTTGATGGACAAATAAGGCTCACTGGAGGACCGGAAGGAGACTTGTCCTCCTGCCATTTGGAGGTCCCCTATTGGTGAACGCGGAAGTTGGGCCATGAGGTTCTGAAGTTCCTGCCCCTCCCCTCTCTCAATGAAGATTGAGCTTCACTCAGACTGCAGCTTCCTTCCTCTGTCCAACATCTGTGAGTACAGCATTCTCTTTTCTCACCCCCTTTTCCATTTACATTTCATTCTGGGGTTCAATTGTTGACTTGGAGCAACTGAAAGGAATGGGAGTGAATCCAGTGAGGGGACAGACTCTGGAAAAATTAGTCCAAGCCTTTGTCTCAATTGACAAAATAGACAGGCAGGAGACTGGACGAATGCAGCAAGCCAGGCAGTATCAGTAGGTGGAAGAGTTGAGGTATCTGGTGGAACCCTTGTTCAGGATTGGGGGTGGGAATAGGGAGAGCTGTGGAACAAGGGTGTGCTGGGGGCAGGGTGATGAAGTGAGGATAGGTGGAGACAGGTAGAAGGTACAATAGACAATAGGTGCAGGAGTCAGCTCTTCTGCCCTTTGAGCCAGCACCACCATTCATTTTGATCGTGGCTGATCATCCTCAATCAGTATCCTGTTCCTGCCTTATCCCCATAACCTGGTTGGTGAATGGGAGGAAGGAATCTAGTTGGCAGGGAAGAGTGGAAAGGGCTGGGAAGTGAGTTGGGGGATGGGATGGGAGATTATTTGAAATTGGAGAACTCAGTGTCGAGTCCTCCGGGCTGTGGACTGCTCAGACAAGATGAGGTTTTATTCCTCCAATTTGTCAGAAGGGGAGTGGGAAGGGGCATTAAAATGGGTGGAGACTGGGAAGTCCGCTCAGCCTCTGTGGACCTGGCTGTGATGCTCGGCAAACCATTCCCCAAGTTTACGCTCGGTCTTCCTGACGTAGAGAAGACCATAACTGGCAAAGCACAGTGGGTCGAGCAGTAGGACAGTCGTAGTTTGAGGCACAAGCTCTTCATCAGGAATGATGCATGGATGTTCAGAGGGGCATCAGCGTCCTTCTGTGCCAGTTGTCAGACAGGTGCAGCAGGCAATGAGCAAGGCAAGTGGCATATTAGCAAGAGGAATTAAGTTCAGAAGTGGGAATGTCTTCCAGCAGTTAGGAGGTCATAGAATATATTCAAGGCTGAGTTCACGTGATTTTTATGTGGATGCTTGTGGGGGAAGGCAAAAAAATGGTTGTAAGACCAGTATCCAGTTTTAAGACCGTTCCAGAGTCAGACAGCACAGAAACAGACCCTTCAGTACAACTAGTCAATGCTGACTATGTTCTCAAACTAAACCAGTCCCACCTGGCAGTGTTTTGGCCCATATCCCTCCAAACCTTTCCTATTCATGACGTTACTGTACCTGCATCCACCACATCCTCTAGACATTTAGTCCTCACGTGAACTACTGTGTAAAAAGAAAAAAATTGTGCCCTTCAAGTCTTTTTAAAATCCTTCTCCTGTCACCGTCAAAGTTTGCTCCCTAATCTTGAAACCCCAACCCTAGGGGAAGGACACCCTTTGTTCACCTCATCTCTCCCCTCATGATTTTATAAACGTTGATAAGGTCACATCTCCACTTCCAATGCTCCAGTGAAAAAGTCCCAGCCCATCCAGCTAGATGAAGGTAGAATCCTGTCCCTTAGGATTCCCTCCAACAATGTGCCCACCACTGATGTCAGGCACACTGATCTATAGTTCCCTGGCTTGTCCTTACCACCCTTCTTAAACAGTGGCACCACGTTAGCCAACCTCCAGTCTTCTGGCACCTCACCTGACATGCACAGTATGCTCTATGGAGATGCTGTTTTTGATGGATTTAAAGTGTCCAAATGCCACAATTTCTCCCCCACTCACTTGACATAACCGTGCAGGCTCCTCGCTATTTGATGTTCATGTTACTTAGAACCCTCATGATCATATCAATCTCAATGAGGTCACCCCTCAACCTCCTGTGCTCCAGTGAAGACAGTTTCAGCTTCTCCTTATAACTCAAACCCTCCAGTCCTGGCAACATCCTGGTAAATCTTTACTGGACTCTCTGTAATAGTATTCTTCCTATTACAGGGCCACCAGAAGCCTTCTCAGTACTCTACAAGTGACTTCACCAACATCCTGTACACCTTCAACATGATGTCCCAACTCCTTTGTTCAATGGTGTGAACAATTAAGGTAAGTGTGCTGAATGTTTAACATCAATCTACATTTGTCAATATATCATATCAGTTGCATGACACTGTGACCTTTTGCTCTTAACTCTGCGTCTTCTGATCCTGCTCCACAGCTACCCGATGAAGGAGCAGCGCACTGAAAGCTAGTGCTTCCAAATAAATCTGTTGGACTATAACCCACTGTTGTGATTTTTCAACCTTGTCCCACCTAGTCCAACAGCAGCACCTCCACCTCCTTTCTAATGAACACAGCCCATACCTCCCGGTGCTGCCAGTAAACTGCCGATGAAATGATGCAGTGCCTGCACTCCTGAAAAGTTTATAATTTCTAACGAAACCAGCTACTCATTCACTGCTCCATCTGATACACGACTTTGGAAACTTAGTGCAGGAGGCTGCAAGAAATGAGCAGCTTTAAAACAAAAACCGCTTGGAGCTTTCAATGAGAGCCTGAGCCCAGCAGTACGTTCTGGTTACCTTTATTGTGGCCCAACATTGTTACAGCTGCAGATGCCCCCAGCAAAAGGGCAGAGAAAGAATAGCTGTGTATTAGACAGCTCAACAACAGGGGGAGGTGCACGGGGCAGGGCAAGGCCAACAGCAGGCCCCCGCACTACGCCTGCGTTGCCTTGCACAGTTTACAAAAATCCCTTCCCCTTCAGAGACTCCCCACAGTGTAGAAGCAGGCCACTCGACCCAAAGACTACACACCGATCCTCCAAAGGGTAACCCACCATGCAATTCCCCTACCCCATTGCTCAACATTTTCCCCTGACTAATGCACCTAACCTGCACATCCCTGGGCACTATGGGTATTTCAGTACTGTCAATCCACCTGAACCTGGACAACTCGTATATGCCAACCAGATATCCCAACCCAATCTAGTCCCACCTGCCAGCACGGGGCCCATATCCCCCCAGTTGCCTTTTAAATGTTGCAATTGTATCAGCCTCCACCACTTCCTCTGGCAGCTCATTCCATACACGTACCACCCTCTAAATGAGAAGGTTGCCCCTTAGGTCTCTTTCATATCTTTCCCCTCTCACCCTAAACCTATGCCCTGTAGTTCTGGACTCTCCCATCCCATAGAAAAGACTTTGTCTGTCTATCCTATCCATGCCCCTCATGATTTTATAAACCTCTATAAGGTCACCCCTCAGCCTCTGACGCTCCAGGGAAAATAGCCCCAGCCTGTTCTGTCTCTCCCTATAGCTCAAATCCTCCAGTCTTGGCGACATCCTTGTAAATCTTTTTAGATTAGATTAGATTACTTAGTGTGGAAACAGGCCCTTCGCCCAACAAGTCCACACCGACCTGCCGACGCGTATATCACCCAGACCCATACTCCGGGGGTTTGCAAGGACTGCCACAAACACTACGTAGGACAAACAGGAAGAAAGTTAGCCACCAGGATACACGCACACCAGCTAGCCAGAAAAAGACACGATCTTCTATCCCTTGTCGCCCAACATACGGATGAAAGAAAACACCACTTCGACTGGGACAACATCTATCCTGGGACAGGCTAAGCAAAGACATGCCAGAGAATTCCTAGAGGCCTGGCACTCCAATCACAACACCATAAACAAACACATAGATCTAGATACCATCTATCAACCCCTCAGAAAATGAACAGGAAATGACATCACCACAAACCCCAGGAACCCCATCCAGGCCAAACATATAAATCGAAAGCAGGAGACAACAGCTTCGCTTCAGTTGGAGGTCGCCACTGATGATGTTCCCGAACCAGGTAATGAAACGTCTGGATATCAAACCTACAGCTCAGCGAGCAAACCTACACCCTAATCCTCAACCTGAGCTACAAACCTTGCAAAGTTGAATGTATTTGCAAACATCATGCTGCAAATACAAACCCACCCCCATGGATGATCTATCTCGTGTGTGCACGAGATAGAGAAACAGTCTATTTCCATGCTGTTTATCTTTATTTGATAACCGTTGCTTTATTTCTGTTGGTGTAAATGTTGTTGTAATTCATAGCTGGATCCTCATAGGTGTAAGGGTGACAGAATTCCTCAAGTAGGGCATTGGAAGATTCCTGGGAGACCCCTATTTCTGGTTTACTTCCTCATGAACAAACATTAAGCACGTGTATCTATTTATTTACGATTTTGTTTTATTTTTCTTGTTTGATTCCCTGCTATGACTACACCTTGTATTAGGATAGTTGACAGGCTGGGAGATTGTGGCTTGGGTCTTGATTGAATATTTTATCGTTCCAGAAGTTATAAAAGGCGGGGTCAAAGCTTTAGCAGAAATCTAGCAGAGCTGAGAACAGACCGACATCTTAGTCTGTGGGAACAGGGAGATCAACAGAGGATAGAGAAATCAGGTCCTGAAACCAGACCACCCTGTGATCAGTGCTTTGATTAGAGGCATCCTTCTACATCAGTCAATGCCAGTTGTCAGACAGGTGCAGCAAGGCAAGCGGTATATTAGCAGGCTGAACTGAGATTAGAAATGGGGATGTCTTCCTGCAGTTAGGGAGTCATTGAATTTATTCAAGGCTGAGTTCATCTGATTTTTGAACAACAAAGTGTGGATTTTTATGTTGTGTGGATGAGGTGTGTTTTTTTGTGGTTTATGTTTTGGATACAGGAAGAGTAGACATTTTTAAAGTGGAAGGCAAGAAAATGGTTTTAAGACCACGACAGAACAGTTATGGTCAGACAGCACAGAAACAGACCCTTCAGTCCAACTATTCCATGCTGACTATGTTCTCAAACTAAACTAGTGCCACTTGCCAGTGTTTGGCCCATATACATCCACACCTTCCCTATTCATGTACTTATCCACATGAATTTTAAACGTTGCATCTGAACATGCATCCACCACTTCCTCTTTACATTCACTCAATACATGAAACACTCTGTTATAAACAAACTTTTCCCAATTCTGTCCATTCCATGGATTCATTCTCTTTCCTTTCAGTTGCTGCAAGTCATAAATTGAAGCCCAGAATGAAATAAATGGAAAAGGAGTTGTGAAGAGAGTACCCTACTCACAGATGGTTGACACAGTAAGGAGGGTGGAGTCTGGAGCAAACCCGAAATGTCGATTTTCCTGCTCCTCGGATGCTGCCTGACCTGCAGTACTTTGCCAGCACCACTCTAATCTTGACCCTGATCTCCAGCATCTGCAGTTCTAACTTTCTCCTGTAAGAAATCAGCAGTTTTAAACCAAAAACCTGTTGCAGTTTAAAGCTCTCATTGAGAGTATGAGCTCAGTGTGAAGTTCAGGTAATCTTTATTGTGACCCAACTTTGTTACAGCTTCAGAATCTCCCAGCAGAAAGGTGTAGAAAAAGTAGCAATTTTTTAAAAAAAGCTCAAGGTCAAAGTGCAACTCCTCACTTTCTTCATTATTGGTCACCACTGAGTTGTCCCTTTGTAATTGGATCCTTGATATCGCCTTAACCTGGAGGAAGTATTGCCTCACTCAGCAATTTCAACCTGTATCCAAGTAAGTTGGATGAGCAGCATAGAGTCAACCAGACTATTGTGGGTCTGGAGTCACGTGTCGGCCAGAGCGGGTAAAGGATGCAGCTGGGACGACTGCTCTAATAACTGCTCAAGTCTTCCCTAAAAAAGAACTGAGTGAATCAGAAGGGTTTTTTTTTCCACCCCCACCCCACCGACAATAGTTTCACCGTTAGATTCTGAACTCCAGATTTCTGACCAAATTCCAATTCCGCCATCTGTTGTGGGAATCGAACTCGGGAGCCACTGGAACTGGGTTGATAGTCCAGTTGGTAAAGGCACTCGGCCGTCTTTCTTTCAATCCTCCTGCAATGCCACGTGATCCCGCTGGTAGGTCAGCAAGGAGGCGGCCTGGGTAAAGGCCTTCCCGCACTCGGGGCAGCTTAAGGGCCTCTCCCCCATGTGGATCCACTGGTGGGTCTGGAGGTTGGAGGAATCGCTGAAGTCCTTCCTGCAGTCAGGGCAGGGGAACGGCCTCTCCCCAGTGTGACTGCGCCAATGAGTCTCCAGGGCAGACGGGAAACAAGCCTTTCCCACAGTCGTCACACTTCCATGGTTTCTCCACGGGGCGGGATTCCTCGGGTTTCTCCATGGCCGAAGCTTCAGCCGCACAAACGCATGTGGAGCTTCTCTCCACCGTGAATTCCTCTTTCCAAACCGTAGAGCTGTTGCACGCTCCTCACTCAGTGCACTGCAATGGTAGGGTCTCTCATCCAGTCCCACTGATGCTGAAAACGTACCCAAACAGGAACCAAACAGCTTTGCTCCTCACAGAATCATAGTTGCAAACTGTTGCGGTCCCGATGGATTGGATTGAATGACTGTCAGACATGGAGGTCAAAGTAAGGACTGCAGACGCTGGAGAGTCAGAGTCAGAAAATGCGGCGCTGGAAAAGCACAGCAGGTCAGGCAGCATCCGAGGAGCAGGAGAGTCAACGTTTTGGGCATTAGGCCTTCGTCTGTTGATTTTGAAACTTCCATCTTCAGATCCTGAAATGTAAAAAGAGATTACAAAAGTCATCACTGTCAGTGCAGGGTAGAAATTCTGAACAAGCAATTCTACTTTCTGCAGAAAGTTCTTTTCTTTTGTTATTTCACAAAATTGAAAGCACCATCCCACTCTCTCTCCCCCTCTGTTCTCACTCTGATCTAACTAATTCCCCTGAAGGTGCTGATTCAGGATCTTCCAGGGGCAGAAAAGCAAAAACGTCAAGACTGACATCTCTCTGAATTTTGGATAACTCCACCTGAAAGTTAATATCTTTCACAGCATTGGAATACTGCTGAGAGGGGTGGAGGTCTGATTTTGGGAAGTAAAAAAAAATAATGAGTTTGTGCGAGCACCTATTTATTTCTAATGTTGTTTCATTTTTCTTGTTTGATTCCCTGCTGTGACTACACTGTGCCTGGATGGTTCACAGGCTGGGAGATTGTGCATTGGGACTTGATTGACTGAATGTTTTATTGTCCCAGATGGTGTAAAGACAGTTGGGGGGGGCCAAAGCTTCAACACAAATCCAGCAGAGCTGAGAACAGACCGACATCCATACGCCTTTTAAATGTTGTAATTGTACCAGTCTCCACCACTTCCTCTGGCAGTTCGTGCCATACATGCACCACCCTCTATGTGAAAAGATTGCCCCTCAGACCCCTGTTAAATCATTCTGCTCTCACCTCAAACATATGCCTTCTAGTTTTCTTGGACTCCCCTACCCTGGGGAAAAGACCTTAGGTTTCCCCCCCCCCCCATCCATGCCCATTACAAAGGTGTATAAGTTTACCCCTCAGCCTCTGATGCTCCATGGAAAATATCCCTGGCCTATTCAGCCTCTCCCTATAGCTCAAATCTTTTCTGACCCCTTTCAAAGTTTCATAACATCTTTCCTACAGTAGGGAGACCAGAACTGAACGCAGTATTCCAAAATTGGCTTAACCAACATCCTGGACAGCCACAACATGACCTCCCAACTCATCTACTCAATGCTCTGACCAATAAAGGCCATCCTACCAAATGCCTCATTCATTATCCTGTCTACCTGAGACTCCACTTTCAAGGAACTATGGAACCTGCACTCCAATGTCTCTTTGTTCTGCAACACTCCCCTTATCTCTGTCAGTCCTGCCTGAATTGCTTGACCAAAATGCAACAACTCACATTTCTCAAAATTTAATTCCATCTACCACACTTTGGCCCATCCGATCAATTCTAAGTTATAGCAAACCCTCTTTTCTCTCTCATTCCCAAGCTGAAAATCTCCAATCCACACACTCTCCCTACATTCTCATTTTGCTGACCCCAATCCCTGCTGTACCTCATCCTGAATGGTCTGGTTCATGCTGATTAAAAGACCCACACTCAGGGGGGGGGTCTAATTGAAACATACATAATCCTGAACAGCCCAGACAGAGTGGATGTTGCGAAGATGTTTCCATTGGTAGGACAGACTCAGACCAGAGGGCAGCGCTTCGAGTAAAGGGAAGTCCTTTTAGAAAGGAGAAACTTCTTCAGCCAGAGAGCGGTGAATCTGTGGAATCTATTTCCATAGAAGGCTGTGGAGGCCAGGTCACTGGGGATATTTAAAACTGAGACAGATAGGTTCTTGAGTATCAAGGGTTAAAGGAGAATGGGGTTGAGAAACCTAGCAGCCACGATTGAATGGGGTGATTAGACCTGATGGACTGAATGGCCTAATTTCTGCTCCTCTGACTTAGGGCCTCTTGCTGTCCTGGACACAGAGTGAGAGAGTTGGGAGCAAGACTAGGCCATTCGGTCTTTCAAGTCAGCACCAGCATTGAACAATTCATAACTGGATATGAATATACCTACAGCTGGGTGGATAGGCTGGGACTTTTTTCACTGGAACACATGAGGTTGAGATGTGACCTTAAAAGGAGGCTCATAAAATCATGGAGGGTAGATGAGGTGAACCGCAGGTGTCCTTTCCCTAGGATGGGGGTTTCAAGATTAGGGAGCAAATGAGGAAGGTGAGTGAAGAAAGATTTTCAAAAGACTGGAGTAGCGCCTTTTTTTTGAGAGTAGTTTGTGTGTGGAATCAATGTCCAGACACAGTGGTGGATGTAGGTACAGTAACAAGGTTTAAAAGACATTTGGATAAGTACGTGAATAGGAAAGGTTCAGAGGGATATGGGCCAAATACACACAGGTGGGACTAGTTTAGTTTGTGAACACAGCACGGTTTAGTTGGACTGAAGGGTCTGTTTCTGTGTTGTCTGACTCTGGAACTGTTCTAAACTGGGCTTAAAACCATTTTCTTGCCTTCCGCAATAAACATTCACTTCTTTCTTGTTCAAAAATCAGATTAACTCAACCTTGAATTTATTCAAATGACCCCCTAACTGCAGGATGACATTCCCATCTCTGAACTCCATTCCTCTTGCTAACACACCACTTGCCTTGCTCATTGCCTGCTGCACCTGTCTGACAACTGGCACAGAAGGACACTGATGCCCCTCTGAACATCCACGCATCATTCCTGATGAAGGGCTTGTGCCCGAAACTTCGACTGTCCTACTGCTTGGATGCACCTTGAATGAATCTACCGTCCCTACCTCTGCTGGCAATGCGTTCCAGGCACCTATCACCCTCTGAGTAACGTACTTTCTGTGTGCATCTCCAACATGATGTCCCAACTCCTGAACTCAGCATGTGAACCATGAAGGCAAGTGTGCTGAACACCTTCTTCACCCCCCTCTACCAGTGATGTAACTTTCAAGAACAATGAACCTGAACACCTCCATGTCTCTGTTCTACAACATGACCCAGGGCCCTACCATTACCTGTTCAACTCTTGCCCTCCTTTATTTTAGCAAATGCAACCCCTCACTTATATCCATTCCTCTCTCATACACACACGCTCTCTCTCAGACATACACACACACCACCCCCTCAAAACTCTCACCCTCTCGCAGACTCATACTCCATCACAATCACACTTTATCAAGCAGGCACACATGCAAAAACACACTCACAGCGCACAAACACACACACACACTTCCCTGAAGGGAGTTTCCCTGAAACGTCCATTTTCCTGCTCCTCGGATGCTGCCTGACTTGCTGCTGCACCACACGCTCGATCCTAAGCTTATTACCCTCTACTTCTGGACTGCCCCATCCAAAGGAAAATACCATGTTTATTTACCCTATCCATGCCCCTCATGATGATATAAAAGTGTATAAGGTCACTCCTCAGACTCTGGCAAGCTATGGAAAAAATTCCCAACCTGAACTTCTGTCTCTCCTCACCCAGGTAACCAAGACACATACCTGAGGTCCCAAAATCTGCTCCCTCGCTGGATTCACTCCAGTTGCTACAAGTGAGCCTGCTCCGTCATTCATTAAGATCATGGCTGATCTATCCATCGTTTCATCTTCTCCTCCCTGCACTGTCACAAGGAACCCCTTAACTCCCCAACCAGCCCAAATCCCACCCAACTGTATCTTGAATATACTTAATGAAGCTGCCTCTATTGCTTCCTTAGCCAGTGTATTCCCTAGATTTTGATGAAGGGCTTTTGCCCGAAACATCGATTTTCCTGCTCTCCTGATGCTGCCTGACCTGCCTAGCTTTTCCAGCACCACTCTAATCTAGACTATTCCATAGATTCACGACCCTCTGGGAAAAGCAGTTCCTCCTCATCTCTGTCTGAAAGCTACTCCCTCTAACCTTGAGGCCTCGTCTCACCCACCAGAAATTACTGGACAGGCTAGGGCTTCATCCCCACAGTGCAATGACATTGGGAAGATGTTTCCATTGGTAGGAGAGACTAGGACCAGAGGACACAGCTTTAAGAATAAAGGGAAGACCTTTAGGAACAGAGATAAGCGATGTCTCCTTTTCTGCCGACAGCGAGGAGCATGGACAATGTACTGGTGACACCAGCGAGCAGGTGCGCTGTTGTTCACACCGAGGAGCAGACACAATGTGCTCTGCGGCGATGCTGGTGTTATTGACAGATATTAAATGTTCAAATGCCAAGAGGAGAAATCAAGGGTAGAGCCACGGTTCTTTTTCCCCATGTGGCTCAACATTTTATCGCTTTTGTCTGGCTGCTCAACATTTTTTTTAATGTCTTTTCCCCAGAATAGGGGTGAGGTTCACAACTACAGGGCATAGGTTTAGGGTGAGAGCAGAAAGATATTAAAGGTACCTAAGGGGCAACTTTTCCATGCAGAGGATGGTGCACGTATGGAATGAGCTGCGAGAGGAAGTAGTGGAGGCCGTATAATTACAGCATTTAAAAGGCATCAGGATGGGTATATGAACCAAGTGCTGACAAATGGGACTAGATTAATTTAGGATATCTGGTTGGCATGGACAGGTTGGACCAAATGGGTGTGTTCATGTGCTGTACATCTTTATGATTCTAAATAATAAAAAGTATATTTTTCCAAATACCAAACTATCTCCATGTTAACAAGGCTTAGTGCACCACATACTTTACTAACCATTCTCAACAGGTCCTGCCCCTTGAATAACTGAGGAACACATACATGCTGGTGCATAGTATCCTTCACTAGTATTTACACACTACCCTCAGCAATTGTACAAGTAACAGCAAAGGGTAAACAGCACAAGGATTAAAAACACAGTGAGGGGTAAACAGCACAAGCGCCAGTAAAAGCAGATGGAAAGTGAGTGTAAAATGTGACTATGACAGGACAGGCCCCACATTCCTTCCCCTCCGTCCCCCCCCACAACCTGCCTCACCTTTCACCTCCCGGCCCAGTACCTTCCAGGTGGCCCCCATAGTTGACACAGGGGCCGCCCCACGACCAGTAGAACTCCACCACCCAGGCGGCCGACCAGTTCCCAAACAGGTCCTTAACCCCATCCGCCTCCAGAATGGTCACCGGCTCCTGCCTGCTGTACAGCCGGCCAGTGTGGCCGTGACACAGCAGCTGCGCCAGGAAGGCGGCGGTGACCAGTGACGGGGGTCTGCCCCGGGCCGCACGGCGCCATTTTCCTAACGGCCGCCGCTTCCCCGCTCGAGCGACTTCTCCTCCCAACCGCCTTCACCCCCCGCGTGACGTCTGCACGGGGGGGGATGGGCGGGGCCGTGGGAGCCTCACCGTCACCAAGCAACAGCCACCTCGCGCTACAACTGCTCATTCACAAAAACAAACTCTCCTGTCTCGCTCTGCAGCTGCAGGGGGGACACTGCCACGTTTCGAGGAGCCCTGTCTACATTGGGAAAGCTCACGGCTCCATTTAAACAGATATTCCGACATCTAACGGAACGGCCTCATATCTAAAAGAGGCAATCTGCATTTTAAAGGGACATGGACCTTTTCACGGGCTATTTCTGCAAATAAAGAGATTTAATGGACAAGAGCTCGTGGGTCTACAGTTAAAATGCTTTAAACAACTGTTTTTTATTTCACTGCCTCCCCAGGATATAGAATTTCTCCCATCTGAAATTGTTTGCCCTGAAAAGAATCCAGCAGGAATATGATATTGGAACTATCAATAAAATGTCTAATTTGGGTCACCCAGCGTTATTAATGTAAGAATATTATCTCTTCAGGGTTCGATTTGCCCATCAAAATTCCTTGAATTTAAGGTGTTCCATTGTTGTTTCAGTTATGATCCATTAAAAAGCAATATCCAGTCTCATCTGAGTGCAGGATCACAAAATGGTAAAAACAATGACTGCAGATGCTGGAAACCAGATTCTGGATTAGTGGTGCTGGAAAAGCACAGCAGTTCAGGTAGCATCCAAAGTGTAGAGAAAGCAACGTTTCGGGCAAAAGTCCTTCATCAGGATCACAAAATAACAACTGTTACCAGCCCACAACTCATGAGTTTCCCATGGACAAAGTTAAAAATCACACAACACCAGATTGGAATCCAACAGGTTTATTTGGAAGCACTAGCTTTCGGAGCGCCGCTCCTTCATCAGGTGGTTGTGGAGAATTAGATCGTGATCCCGGAATTTGTAGCAAAAACAGTCCAGTGTCATGAAAATGTGATACATTAAACAATTTTTAGATTAAATCTTCCATCTTTTAGAATGGGTTTCTGCTCTGTGATATGTTAATCCCTGAACTTGTTTTTAATTACCTTCTCAAGAATGTCATTTAAATGCAGAGTTTTTCTAATAACAGTGTGAATTCTGTCTGGGTCCCAATGTTGAGTCAGACTGACATTTTTCTTAGAAAAGCTCTGCATTTAAATTATACTCTTGAGAAGGTAATTTATAGATTAGGGTGCAAATTAGGGTGGATTGGCTGTGCTAAATTACCTATAGTGCCCAGGGATGTGCAAATTAGGGTGGATTATCCATGGGAAATATAGAGTAAGGGGGTAGGTATGGGTGGGATGTTCTTCAGAGGGCCAGTGTGGAATGGATGGGCTGAATGGCCTACTTCCACATTTTCGGGATTCTATGACTCCCTAACCACACCCCTAACCAAAGGAGCATTTTATCTGTATCTATCCTGTCAAGCCCCTTTCAGAATTCTACTGATTTCAATGAGGTCACTTTTGGTTCATAGAGGTATACAACACAGAAACAACTCACCCATGCCGAGCAGGATTCCGAAACTAAACTAGTCCCACTCGCCTGCATTTGGCCCATATCCCTCTAAACCCTTTCCATTCATGTACCCACCCAAATGTCTTTAAAGGTTGTAACTGTACCTGCATCTACCAGTTCCTCAGCAAGTTCAGTCCACGTGCAAACCATTCTCTGTCAAACCATTACCTGTCAGGTTCCTTTTAAATCTCTCTCCTCTCACCTTAAGGAAATATGTCACCCAGCCTCGAGCTCATTTTTAATAACCCCTAGTTTTATGCTAAGGAAGAACCCTTTGCTATTCACCTTACCGCCACTCCTCATGATTTTATAAATCTCAATGAGGTCACCCCTCAGCCTCCTTCACTCCAGTGAAAAAGTCCCAGCCTCTCTAAAAAAGTACCTAATCCCTCCTCCGCCCCCCCCCCATGTCTCTCTGTTTTACAACATAACCCAGGGCCCTACCATTAACTGTACATGTCCTGCCCTTCCTGGTTTTCACAAAATGCAAGCCCTTGCTTTTATCCATACCTCCATACACACGTGCTCTCTCTCAGACACACAGACATACTCCCCCCAACACATTCACAGGCTTATACTCCATCACACTCACAATTTACCTGCACGCACACAATCTTACATGCACACACTCACATTCTCTCATGAATGCACAGACATAACTCTTTGGGGTGAATTTGTATCGGCAGGATTACTCTTGCAGATACATTCAATTTTGCTCAAAGAGCACGTAAACTGCAGGCAGGCAATCCATGTAATATTTTATAAATTCCTACTTTGGAAATAGAACCAGTCTGATTCAAGATTGGGATACTGATAGACTCGAACCTCACACCTTAAAAGCATTGTCTGAACTGAGATGTCACCTATTTTTTATAACACCTTAAGTCATCTCGAGAATGTGGTTTAAAAGATTTATATTAATGAACCAAAACCTGCAACCCATTCTAAAAGATGAAAGAGGTAACAGCAATCAAGGCTTGTTCAATATCTCCTATCAGTTGCATGACACTGTGATCTTTTGCTATGAAATCTGTGCCTCATTACCCTGGTCCACAGCTACCCGATGAAGGAGATGCACTCCAAAAGTGAGTGCTTCCAAATAAACCTGTTGGACTATAACCTGGTGATGTGAGATCTTTAACTCTATCCACCCCACTCCAATACCGGCTGCTCCATATTGTAACTCGTGAACACAGCCCACACCTCCCGGTGCTGCCATTACACTTTACAATGCCAATGAAATGACTCAGTCTGCACTCCTGAAAAATTCCCAATTTTTCAAGATACTAGCTACTCATTCACTGCTCCATTTGATACGCGACATTGGAAACTTAGTGCAGGAGGCTGAAAGAAATGAGCAGCTTTAAAACTAAAAACTCTTGGAGCTCAAAGCTTTCGATGAGAATCTGAGCCCGGTAGTAAGTTCAGGTAATCTTTATTGTGACCCAGCTTTGTTACACCTTCAGAACCCGCCCCCAGCAAAAAAGTGTAGAAAAAGGAACTGCTTTTTAAACAGTTCAAAGCACACACACTCTCCACCCATCCCACCTCACCTTCTTTACTGTTTGTCACCACCAAGTTGTCCTTTTGTAACTGGATCCTTGGTACAGCGTAACCTGAAGGAAGTATTGCCTCACTCAGCAAAAAAGATTTGTCAATTCAGGGTGTAATGCAGCTTCTTGATGAACAACCTGGTTACCATCCCCAGGAAGGTGGGAACAAAATGGAACATCAAGACATTAACACCAACACACTTCAGTCAAACATTTCTGCTCCCAGGAAGGGCAAAACATCCTGTAATTCCAGTCTTCACCATCAGATTTCTGCTTTCACAGAAGACGATTAAAGTCATACAGCATGGAAACAGACCCTTCGGTCCAACTTGTCTGTGCCAAACAGGTATCCTAAATTAATCTATTCCAATTTGCCTGCATGTGGTCCATATCCCTCTAAATCCTTTCTATTCATGTACCCAAACAGAAGAATTTTAAAATTCCCCTCTCACCTCAAACATATGCCCCTCTAGTTTTGGACTCGCTTACACTGGGTAAAGACCTTGGGTATTCACCCTATCCATGCCCCTTATGAATGTCGACATGGTCACCCCTCAGCCTCCGATGCTCCAAGGAAAATATCCCCGGTGTATTCAGCCTCTCCCTGTAGTTTAAACCCTCCAACTCTGGCAACAGCCTTGTCAATCTTTTCTGACCCCTTTCAAAGTTACATAATATCTTTCCAATAACAGGGAGACCAGAAACAAATGCAGTCTTCCAAACATGGCATGTACAGCTGCAACATGACCTCCCAACTCCTATACTCAATGCTCTGACCAATAAAGGAAAGCATACCAAATGCCTTCTTCACTATCCTGTCTACCAGTGACTCCACTTTCAACGAACTATGAACTTGCACTCCAAGGTCTCTTTGTTCTGCAACACTCCTCTGAAGTGTGTCAGTCTTTCCTGCATTGCTTGACCAAAATGCAAACCACGCATTTTCATCTGCCACTCCTTGGCCCTTCAGCCTATCCAATCAATTCTATTTCTCCTCTCTTGTTCCCTAGAATTTGAAAATCTCCATCCCACATACTCTCCCTCCATTCTCAGTTTGCTCAACCTAATCCTTCCTGTACCACAACCTGAAGGGTCTGGTTCATGCTGGTTAACAGGCCCACACTTTGGGGGGGAGAGGGATGTTCTAATTGAAACATAAACAATACTGAATCCTGAGCAGCCTGAACAGAGTGGAAGTTGGGAAGATGTTTCCATTGGTTGGAGAGACTAGAACCAGTGGGCACATCCTTAGAGTAAAGGGAAGACCTTTCAGAATGGAGGTGAGTGATGAATCTATGGAATTCACTGCCACAGAAGGCTGTGGAGGCCTGGTCATTGAGGATATTTAAGACTGAGATGGAGACTTTGAGTATCAAGGGGATAGAGGGTTACGGGGACAAAGTGAGAGAATGGGGTTGAGAAACCTATTAGCCATTATTAAATGGTAGTACAGGCCCGAAGGGCTGAATGGCCTAATTTCTGCTCCTATGTCCTATGGTCTCTTGCTGTCCTGGACACAGACTGTGAGAATTGGAAGCAGAGTAATCTATTTGTCTTTCAAGCCTGCACCAGCATTCACCAAATTATAACTGGATATGAATCTGCCAACATCTATGTGGACAGGCTGGGACATTTCCACTGGAACATAGGAGGCTGAGAACCTTACAGAACCTTACAGAAGTTTATAACATCACAAGAGACATAGATGAGGTGACCGCCGGATATCCTTTCCCTAAGGGTGGGTTTCAAGATAAGGCAGCAAACTTGAAGGTGAGAGGAGAAAGATTTTAAAAAGGCATGAAGGGTACCTTTTGTTTTATACACAGAGAGTAGTTTGTGTGTGGATGAATATCCAGAGGAAGTGGTGGGTGCAGGTACAGTAACAATGTTTAAAAGGCATTTGGATAAGTACATGAATAGGAAAGGTTTGGAGGGGCATGGGCCAAACACAGGCAGCTGTGACTAGTTTTAGTTTGTGAATATATTCAGCGTGGACTAGTTGGTCTGAAGGGTCTGTTTCTGTGCTGTATGACTCTGTAACTGTCCTATACTGGTCTTAAAATCATTTTCTTGCCTTTCCCCATAAACGTTCACTTATTTGATGTTCAAAAATCAGATGAATGCAGCCTGGATATATTCAATGACCCCCTAACTGCAGGAAGACATCCCCACTTCTGACCTCAATTCCTCTTGCTAATATATCACTTGCCTTGCTGATTGCTTGCTGCACCTGTCTGACAACTGGCAGTGACTGTGTAGGAGGACACTGAGACCCCTTTGTACATCCACACATCATTCCTGATGAAGGGATCGTGCCCGAAACGTCGACTCTCCTGCTCCTTGGATGCTGCCTGACCTGCTGCGCTTTTCCAGCAACACACACTTCAGCTCATACCTCCCTAGTCACCATCCATTTTAATTCCCCTTCCTACCTCCTTTCTGACAGGACCATCTTTGGCCTCTTCCATTGTCACAACAACTGCAACTTGGAGGAACAACACCCCATCTTCCCCTGGGCAGCCTACAGCCCAGCGGACTCAACATAGAGTTCCCCATTTTCAAATAACTTCATTTCCCATCCCCCAATTCCCTTCTCGGCCTTGACCCTTCCTTTCCACTCCTCTCTGCCAGCAACCAGATTCCTTCATCCCATTGACCCATCAGGTCGTACCCTCCACCTGTCTTCACCTATCCCTACTTCACCATCGTTTCCCCAGCACACCCTTTCTCTGTATCTCTCCCTACATCCACCCCCAGTTATGAACAAAGGTTACACCCAAGATGTCGACTTCTCCACCTCCTGATGTTGCCTGGCTTGCTGTGTTCTTGCAGCCTCCTGCCTGTCTATTTTTCCTCTTACAACACAGACCTGGACTAACATTTCCAGAGTCTTTCCCCTCCCGGATTCACTCCCTTTCCTTTCAGTTGCTGCAAGTCAACAGTTGAACTCCAGAATGAAAAAGAATTGGAAAAGGGGGTGAGAAAAGAAAATACCCGCACTCACAGATATTGGACAGAGGAAAGAATTTGCAATCTGGGTGAAGCTCAATCTTCATTGTGGCTCGAGATTTTATTGCATTTGCATTTTGTCTCGCTGCTCAACTTTTGTACATCTTTTCCCAATGTTGAGAGAGTGTGTGCCCCAGTGAGCTGACTGTGGAAGGAGCTGTAACCAGTTACACAGATTGAAGAAACGTTACACTATTCGCAGCAGAGAGTAACTGTGCACGTTTCCTGAGTGTGATCACATTGTCACTTGCTCATCAGAAACAAAGAGCCAAAAGGACACAACAACTGCGGAGAAGTCGTGGAAATGTGGGAACTGGGGAAAGGGATCCATTCTCTGTTGGCACTGGAGATTCATTAGCTCAGTCGCATTGGGAAGAGGCAGTTCTTCAAAACATTATTACAACATTATTTCCCATTGACAAAAATACATTCACACTGCCTGATTACCTTGAACTTATACAAGTGCCCTGTCATAACATCTTTAATTATAGCTTTCGACATTATCCCTATGGCATATGTTAAGGTAAATGGTCTGCAGTTTCCCATTCTCTGTCTCCCTCTTTGAAGAAAAGAGTTTACACAATTTAAAGAAACCTTCCTGAAACTAATGGCGTTGTGGAAAATTGAAACCAATGCATTAACTATTTCACTGGTTAGTGTTTCGTTAAGTCTTGGATGAAATCCTTCAGGTACCCGGAAGTTTGTCAACCGTAGTTCCAACAGTTTACTCAGTACTACTTCCCTGGTAATTGTAATTTTCTTCAGTTCCTTCCTCCCTTTCAATTCCTGATTTACAGCTAGTTCGAGGATGTTACTTGTATCCTCTCTAGTGAAAGCAGATTCAAGCTCTTTTCAAATTCATCTGCCATCTCTTTATCCTCCGTTATTGAATCCCCAGACTCATTTTCTATAGAACCAACACTTATTTTGTTAACTTTTTAAAAGAAAGCTGAAGAAACTTTCCTATCTGTTTTTGCATTTTTGGCTAACTTTCTAACCCTAATTGCTGTGCTACTGCCTGCATTATTTCAGCTCTTTCCACCAAAATCCCAAATGTCCACACTCACTCAGTTGCTCTCTCACAAGTGCAAGATTTCTTCTGCTCCCAGGAAGAGCAAAACATCTATGAAACATCTGTGGGTGGCATGGTGGCACAGTGGACAGCACAGTGGCGCAGTGGGCCAATTCCCAGGTTCAATTCCCGCCTCAGGCGACTGACTGTGTGGAGTTTGCACATTCTCCCCGTGTCTGCGTGGGTTTCCTCCGGGTGCTCCGGTTTCCTCCCACAGTCCAAAGATGTGCGGGTCAGGTGAATTGGCCATGCTAAATTGCCCGTAGTCTTAGGTAGGGGGTAAATGTAGGGGTATGGGTGGGTTGCGCTTCGGCGGGTCGGTGTGGACTTGTTGGGCCGAAGGGCCTGTTTCCACACTGTAAGTAATCTAATCTAAAAAATAATCAAACAGTTTCCCTGACTCGCAGCCACTGTCCCCTTAAGAAGCTGACCATCGAGACTGCGCTTCCATGAAATTGCAGAATGAATGAAACTCTCACTGGCAAATACTAACAACTCTCCCAACCCAGCTGCGGCAAACAGTTTAATTCCATTAATCCTTTTATTCGTGCAGGAACAATGGCTAACTCATTTAGAGCACACAGGCCTAGTAATTTTACTAACATTTTGCTGACTTAAAAGGCCTGTCACCCTTAGTTCTGCAAGCAGACCACTCAGACAATCTCAATCCTATCGGAGTAGCAGCCAGCGTTTTGAGTACAATAGATAAAACAATGGGACACCATAGTGAAGGGAGAGTTGAATCTCTGGTAATAACTGTGTGTAAAAGAGGCTGCTGTAAGGACGGTATTTCAGGTTTCCATCGCCACCTCAAACTTGT